>NC_056729.1:1527808554-1527971054 GCF_019279795.1 Protopterus annectens
GAGAATTTGTACATCATACACAATAGTTTCCATTTGTTCAAGAGTAATCTTCATATAAAAGGAAGCATCAATTAACATACCAGTCATTTTTGCTACATACCAGGACCACTAAGGGGCAACCTTTATCGGCTGGCCGAATAGTAATATTAGAATTAAACTCTAAACTTCTAAGGGCCATCCTTTCATCTCTACTCAAGTTAGAGGCATTCCGACCATATTTCACATCAGTATGTCTAAAGTTAAAGGTTATAAACGTCCTGTACACAATTTCTCAAAAGCAGTTATAAGAGAATTCATTTTTGGCACAAACGTACTCTGTTTCTTAAAAATAAAATTAGTAGATGAAGAATCATCATTAGTTGCATTACAATCATTATACATTAATTTCAATATTAGATTCCTGGTGAATTTCTTAATATCAAAAATTACTTCGGTAAAGTCTGATGCTACAGAGGGTATAAAAGATGATCCTTACACAATACGCTCAGTTCTGCTTCTGTTAAAACAGTACTTGAAAGATTACATACTAAACTCTTCACATTTGAAAAGGCTTTCTTTATCGTATTTTGCTGAGTTACAGTACCTTCCCATTTCCTTTTGGCATTGGTCCTGCGCCGACTCAGTCCACGCTCCTTCTGATACACATGACCCTGTTCCTTTACTGATAGTGGAAAATTCAGAAAATACTGTCCTAAAGGGACCTCCAGTTCTGGAGATACATTAACTGGCATATTCTCTGCCTGCTTCTTTGTACTGGGCTCAGAATGCACCACGGCCATAGTAACTACCACTTTCCTACGTGCGCCCAACTCTTTACTAGGAACAGTTGAACTCTGCGTCGTTGCGCCAGCCATAACTAGCGAAACATCACTTCCATTTATCTCCTCACTTCCGCTGACGCTACTCGACTTTGGCTCTGTTACCTTGGAAACACTTGCTTCCTTCTGCAGGGAAAAGTACAGTTTTGTACCTACCATAAATGTAGATGTTCGAAGATCCACATTGCTGCAGTCCTGACACTTGGGTAGTCCGCTGTCCCAGTCGGCCCGAATACCAAAGTATAAGGCTGACGTCGGTCAAGGCGCATTAGTCTGACGTCAGGACGTCAGGGTACAAATGCGCATGACCGACGTCATTTCCTCAGTCTTTTCTTGCCCCAGATGTCAGAAGACCCTAAAAAGATAAGGCCAAACCAAAAAACAACAACACACCAAACACCCCTGTACCAAATATATGTACAATATATACAAAGTAAGAAAGGTACAATCCCACCCACACAACCACCCCTAAACACAGAGGAGAAGGAGGGAGGGAAAATTGGACTGCAGCAATGTGGATCTTCGAACATCTACATTTATGGTAGGTACAAAACTGTACTATGTTCTTCATCTCACATTGCTGCAGTCCTGACACTTGGGTAGAATCCCAAAGCAGAGGTAAGGGAGGATGGCAAATCACAAAGAAGCAGGAGCTGACAACATGCCCTGTAAAATAGCAGTGGCAAAACCAGCCCTAGATTTAGAGTAGAGAGGAAGGTGGTAATGCTTAGAGAAGGTATGCACTGAACTCCAAGTAGCTGCCTCCAAAATATCCTTAGTTGCCACCCCCCTTAGAAATGCTGTTGAAGTGGCAGTAGCCCTAGTGGAATGAGGCCTAATCCCAGCTGGAATCTCCTTGCCATGATGGGAGTAACAGAAAGTAATGCAAAACCCAATCCACTTAGAAATAGTTTGTTTTGACACAGGCTTATCCTGAGAACTCAAAGCAAAAGAAACAAACAACTGCTGAGACTGCCTAAAATCCTTAGTCCTGCTTAAATAATAACGTAATTGCCTGTGTACATCTAAAGTGTGCAAAATCTTTTCCCCCTTATTTTGGGGATTTGTATAAAAGGTAGGCAAATGAATAGTTTGGTTTAAAGCCACACTAGAAACCACTTTAGGCATAAAGGAAGGATTAGTACGTAAAGATACCCTATCCTTATGAAAAATCAGGAAAGGCTCAACTGCCATAAGGGCCTGCAATTCAGACACCCTTCTTGCAGAGGTAATGGCTAACAAAAAAGCAGTCTTCCATGACAAATATTTCAATTCAGCAGTAGCTGCAGGCTCAAAAGGTTGTAGAGTGAGTTTCTCCAACACAAAATTGAGGTCCCAAGCAGGAGTAGGAGCTCTCGTGGGGTCTTATATTCTTTGCCCCTCTAAGAAATTGCTTGAACAAAGGATGAGAAAACAATGGTGGGTCACAATCATAGTGAGCTGAAATTGCTGCAGCATGAATCTTAATGGAAGAGAAAGACAAACCTTTGTCCAATAACTCAGTAAGATATTGAAGAGCCACACTCAAATTTGGCTCAGAAACATCCAAATCCTTTGCCGCACACCAAAATAAAAATCTCTTCCATTTTCCTGCGTACACTTTCCTTGTACTAGGTCTTCTGGCTTCCATAATGACATTCAAAACTTGTTGAGGAAGCTGAGACCTGCTATGGTTCAAAACAGAATATGCCAGGCTGTTAGATGAAGAGAGTGAAGCTTGACATTGAGTAGATGCCCGTCCTTCTGAGACAATAGGTGTGGAATCAAAGGTAAGGGCCATGGAGGCTTCCTTACCAGACTCCTCAGCAATGGGTACCAGTGCTGCCGAGGCCAATCTGGAGCTATTAAAATCATCCTTGGCTTGTCTTGTCTGACCTTTAGGAGTACCTTTGGGAGGAGAGGCAGAGGTGGAAAGGCATACACATGAAGATTTTTCCAACTGAAAGAAAGAGCATCCACTTTCCAGGCTGTGTGATGAAACCTTTTCGTGCAAAACTTTGGCAGCTGGTGGTTTAGTGGAGAAGCGAACAGATCTATGTCTGGAGTTCCCCATGACACTGTCAATGTCTGAAATACATGAAGATCCAGTTTCCACTCGTGGGGATCCATGATTTGCCTGCTTAACACATCTGCTAAGGAGTTCTGTGCTCCTGGCAGAAACCTTGCTTGAAGATTCAGTTGCAAGCTTAACGCAGTCTCCCACAAAATCATTGCTTGCCTGCATAGAGGATAAGAATGTGTTCCCCTTGTTTGTTGATGTACCACATGACAGTTGTGTTGTCTGTTAGAATCAACACCTGCCCTGGAAGAAGTAAATCCTTGAAAGCCAGTAATGCAAACTGGACTGCTAACATCTCCTTCAAGTTGATATGTAGATGCTGCAGTCTGGCAGGCCACTTGTCTTGTATCCACTTTCCATTCAGATGAGCTCCCCAAGCTGTGTCTGAGGCATCTGTCGTTAGAATCTGACTCGCCTCCGGCCGGGTCACAGAGAGTCCCTTGTTTAGGTGACATTCCTGAGCCCACCACAAAAATTCCTTTTGAATGCAAGGTATTATTTGAATGACAGTGTCCAAATCCTGGCAGTGCTGTGTCCATACATTTTTGAGATACCATTGTAGCTTCCTCATATGCAGTTTGGCATTGGGAAGTACCAGAATACAAGATGCCATGAACCCTAAGGCTTGAAGGACTGTCCTTGCAGTCAGCCCGGACTGATGAGATAGTTGATGGAAGTAAAGAGAAAGATTCTTTTGTTTGTCCGGGGTTAAAAAGGCCATCTGGGTTGCTGTATTCAGTCTCACACCCAGAAAGCACATGTCTTGAGAGGGTACTAGACTGGACTTTATTTCGTTCACAGAATACCCTAGGCATCTTAGCACTGCTATCACATATTCCAAATGCTGAAGAAGCACGTCCCTTCCTTGAGCCAGAATCAGGCAATCGTCCAAATAAGGATAGATTTGTATTCCTTTTAGCCTGAAGAAAGCTATCACTGGAGCCAGAACCTTTGTGAACACTCTGGGCAGTAGATAAGCCAAAGGGCAATGCAGAGAACTGATAATGAGAATTCCCAGCTCGAAAACGCAGATACTTCCTGCAAATTAGTCTGATAGGAACATGAAGGTAAGCTTCCTTGAGATCCAAAGTTACCATCCAGTGATCTTTGCCCAGCAGAGGTAAAAGCTGTTGTAACGTCAACATTTTGAACTTGGGAATGTCCAGATAAGTGTTGAGGATAGACAGATCCAAAATTGGTCTCCACGTGTTCCCTTTTTTGGTACTAGGAACAGGCGAGAATAAAATCCTAGGCCCCTTTCTGGCACAGGAACCGGCTGAATGGCCCCTATTTGTAGCAACAGAGAAATTTGCTTGTGAGCCTCTTTCCTTTGTTGAGGAGGAATGTCTGGCATGCCTTTGAAAGGAGGCAAGGTATGGAAATAAAACCTGTAACCGTGGTGAATGATATCCAATACCCATCTGTCTTGGGTAATTAAACTCCAGTTTTCTTTGAAAAGTGCCAACCTTCCTCCCAAAGGTGCTGCCAGGCGAGAAGATTCTGGCAGCTGAAAAGGCAGGTCATTGGGTCTGTTTACAAAGGACTGACCCTGCCCTCACCAGAAGACTGAGCAGGTGAACTCCCTGTTCTAGGCCTAAAAGAACCTTGAGCTCTGCCCCTACCACGTCTAGACCTACCCCTAGACTGGGAATCATAAGCAGGATATGTCCACCCCTTGGTAGGCCAATTTCTACTAAACTTCGGAGGCTGAACCTGCAAAAATCTTTAACAGTCTGCATAGACTTAGCCTTGTCTTCCATTTTCTTTAGAACTGCTTCCACAGGCGAACCAAACAACACATCAGATTGTAAAGGAGCATCTAAAATCCTTGTCTTCACATGCTCAGCTAAATTCTGATCCCTCAGCCAGGCGTGCCTGCGAAGAACCGAACCAGTGGCAGCCACCCTCGAAGAGGCCTGCACAGCATCAAAACCACATTGCAAAGAATGCTTACCCACCTGTTCAGAAACATGAACTAAATCCTGCAACTCTTTACACTCAATACCTTCCGCCAAAGCATCTACCTTAGACTTTAATTGTGAAAGGAGATAATTTTGGTATTTCAACATGTGAAACTGGCAATTCAAAGCTCTCATGGCCAAAGTGGAAGAAGTATACACTTTCTTTCCCCATCTATCCAAAGCCCTTGCCTCTATCTGGAGGAACAGGATTTTTAACAACAGAAGCCTTAACACCTTTAGGCCCCTGTGAAACAGTTTCTGGGTCTGCCCTAGGACTCTTAAAAAGATACTTATGAGCTTCAGGCACCCGATAATATCTATCCGGTTTAACTGGAGCAGGAGGCAAAGAATCAGGGTTCAGAGAAGCCTCTGCAAAAACATCCTCCACCACATCTAGAACAGGAGGTATAGCTAAAGGCCTATGCTGGGGTAGAAACAAAAATTCCCTAAGCCTTTTCCTGGAATCAGAGAAATCCTGACCTTCCCATTTAAAATGCTCCCTCATGGAATGAAGAGTCTCTGAAAATGAAAAATCCTCAGGAGGAGAAGCAGAAGGAGTAGAATCATCTACATCAGAATCAGAGTAAGGGGAATACTCCTGCAAGTCTTCAGCCGAAGACTCAGAAGCATCCGAACACTGCTCAAAACTCCCAAGCTCAGGTTCCACCCTAGGCCTCTTATCAGGAGGGGGCATAGAACCTCTAATCATTGTAATCAAATCTTCTGCCATCTTAAGCATATGCTTCTTAGGTACAGACCCTGAAGAACTAGGGGTAACACCTGAAACAAAACCTGGCCTGCCCCTGGGAGAAGCCTTGGAAACAGCAGGGGAGGGCCTAACCACCTTAGGCAGGGAGGGAAGAACAGCTACCTGAGAAGCCCCTTCCGCCTGGCCTACCTCCTGAGAGGTCACATCTTGCAGTAATAAAGTCTCTCCCTGGGATTCCAAAGAAATTTCTGGCTGAACCTCTGGCTCCACCGAGCCCTCTAAAGAACCGGCGTCAGTGCGGACGGTTCTTCCAACCTAGGCTTTGCTGTTTTGTCCTTGCGCTTTTTGGAAGGCGCCGGAGCATCCGGCGGCATTTTATAATTACACCGCTTCCCAAAACTAACCTGGCACAATCTAATCTTCTCTTTATAGTGCGTTTGTTAAATCTAGCACAAGAGCGACAGCCAACAACGTCGTGCTCAGGCCCTAAGCAAGGTATACACAAGGTATGGTAATCCCTATGAGGTATCTGTTTCCCACAAGAAATACAGTTATTCACTTTTTCTGACATCCGGTAAAATACTGAGGCAAGAAAAAACCAAAATATTCCCCAACTGGGTACTTAGCCAACTTGGATTCGGTCTGAAACTCCGACTTCGGAAAATCTCAGAACGCCAACCTGCACTTGCAAAACTGCTTCTGCATCGGACCATGTGGCAAAAAAGACTGGGGAAATGACGTCGGTCATGCGCATTTGTACCCTGACGTCCTGACGTCAGACTAATGCGCCTTGACCGACGTCAGCCTTATACTTTGGTATTCGGGCCGACTGGGACAGCGGACTACCCAAGTGTCAGGACTGCAGCAATGTGAGATGAAGAACATCTGCTCTAGTGGAATTCTCGGTTGTAGGAGTGTGGACGTTAAAATTAATGTATAACAATTGCAATGCAACTAATGATAATTCATCTGCCAATAATTTTATTTTTAAGAAGCAGAGTACATTTGTGCCAAAAATGAATTTTCTTATAACTGCTTTTGAGAAATTATGTGTACAGGACGTTTATGACCTTAACTTTAGACATACTGATGTGAAATATGGTTGGAATGCCTCTAACTTGTGAGTAGAGATGAAAGGATGGCCCTTAGAAGTTTAGAGTTGAATTCTATTACTATTCTGCCAGACAATAAAGGTGGTCCCTTAGTGGTCCTGGATAGGTCCTGGTATATAGCAAAAATGACTGGTATGTTAATTGATGCTTCCTTTTATATGAAGATTACTCTTGAACAAATGGAAACTTATGTATGATGTACAAATTCTTGTAAAATGTTTGTTAAAAATTAATTTAATTGATGATAGCTTGTTTGCTTATTTCTTGGTTACTAAGCCTACAGTACCCCCAATACAAGGTTTACCCAAGCTCCACAAAAATAAGTTGGATCCACTGTTGACACCTATAGTCTCAGGTAGAAATTGGAGCACTGAGACAGTTTCCATTTATGTTGAGAAAAACTTGCTGCCTATTTTAGATCATTTGGAGCATATTCTCAGAAATACTGAGCATTTTTTAGGAGACTTATATTGTTACACACAAGATAGTAATCATTCGTGATGTACGTTTGTCACTATGGATGTGGTCTCATTCACGGTGATTCCTAATTATGAGGGACTTATGAGTGTACAATGCTTTTTAAAAACTTATTCTACTTTTGATCAGCAGAAAATTGATTTATTGATTAAACTACTAGAAATAGTTCTGGAACATAGCGAACATGATACCTAGTGATATCTGCATTGCTTACTGTACTTATTTCCTTGTTTCACTTGAAAGAAAGTTACTGTTTGTCGTTTTTGCATTTAAGTTACCTGTAACACACTGCATTTAAGTTACCTGGCACTTGCTCACTAAAGCAATTATATAAGTCAGCACTAAAAAATTAAAAGCACTACACCCTCACAAACTCCCATTGAGTACCTTGTTCCCCATTGGCCCTTTTTTCAATTATAAAGGAATTCCCAGAGGTCAGTTGTCAATCTCCTCTCCGGTACAGCTGGTGACTCTGGGAATCTTGAGGCAATGTTACAACTGCCTCATGTACACCGACAACCCTCTCCTCCTCCCAACAAATTCCAACACATGTGAGAGATGCAACCATATAGCCAAACTGGAGGCTAAGCTCTCTCAACTGAGTACTGGCATAACCAGTCAGGAGGAGAAGGAAACCACACTCACTACAATTCCAGTCTCACATAGACCTACCATGACAGCAAACCAAACACAAGCACACAAAAACATACTCGGAGGCTCTAAATAAAAATCTGCCTAAGCAGCAGAGACCTCAAAAGCAGACACCCAAGCAACCGCTACCCCAAAACAAAACACGTGCAACACATAGCTCACAAAGCCAGTGTGCCGAACAGTCACAGCCCTTAAGGCTAAACAACACACCTGATACACTTGTAATAGGTGACTATCGTCAGGCACACTGACGTCTCGCTCACCAGGCTGAACAAGAAGGTAACGGTCGGCTGCCTGTCGGGTGCTAGGATCCGCCACATAACACAAGCACTCAGGTCACTCCAAGGCAAGTACAAATATGACTCAGTCATTGTCCATGCTGGTGTGAATGACCTGAGACGTACCTCCCTGGACTACATGAAAAGAGACAGAGGAGCTCTCTGAGCATGTAGCCCAGGCCGGTATGACCCTGACATTGAGTAGCATCTTACCCTCACCAAGAATGATGCCACAATATGAAGACAAGATGATCAATTTCAACAACTGGCTCAAGTATTGGTGTCATTCAAAGGGGATCCAATGCCTGTCAACCTGGGATGACATGCTCGACAAGCCACGATGCTTCGCTAGGCACTGCTTGCACCTGTCACCCCTGGGCTTTCGGATATTGGCAAAGGCTCTTGCTACCCCCATAGTGCCTTTTTTAGGCAAGGCTCAAAAGACAAACCCACCTCCATAGGTATCACAAGGGATAAGAAACTAAGAGTAATGCTACTCAATGCCAGAAGTCTAAACCTAAAGATGCATGCACTCGAAACTCTCCTTAGCATGGAGAACATCGATATCTGTGCAGTAACACAAACCTGGTTCAAGGCTCCCGAGAGCACCCCAGCACTACCAGGTTATACCTCATACCATACTTTTCAGCCCCAAAACTTGGACCGAACTAGAAAAGGAGGGGGAGTATCAATATTCGTCAAAGATACCCACACCTCCAGATTGGTGGCACAGCACGAAGCATCAGAGACTATCCCATGTGCAACTAACAGTGGGTAAAACCCTCCCAAACCCAGGAACCCCACTCGGCCTTCCTGAGAACACTGGAAAATATTAAGGTCTCTCCAAACACCATTATATTGGGCGACTTCAACTACCCAAACATAGACTGGGAGCATTACTCTAGCTCCAACACCCTAGCTCAAAAGTTCCTAGAATTTATAAACTCAAATGCTATGGAACAACTTGTTACCACTCCCACAAGAGGGGAAAACATACTGGACCTGATCATCACCAACATGGGGACTATATGCTCCAGACCAGAAGTGTAGCCCTCACTGGTAAGATCAGACCATAAACTAATTTCACTGGATTTTCACATCCCGACCCCACCCCTTGCCCAGAAAGCCACAGTGAAAAACTTCTCTAAAGCAAATTTCACACTCTTCAAAACCGATGTGGAATCCTTCAAAGCCCCCGGGCCTGTGGACAATACGGCCCAGACCACAGAATCCTTTATAAACGCATTCTATGAACACCTTCAGGAATGCATGGATCATGCAATCCCAAATAAAACCAAGACCCAATCCTCCAAAGGCAGACGTCTGGTGGACCCCAGCCATAAACAAACTATACAATAGAAGGAGGAAGCTACTACATTCTAGAGCAAAATCCCAAAAAGGGAAGGCATCTCTGATCAGTGTTTGCAAAAAAACTATGGGCACTCATAAAATCGTCTAAGGCCAGCTTCGAGAGAAAAATTGCACAGGACACTAAGGATAATCACAAGGCTTTCTTTAGTTATGTTAGGAACCTGGGTGGGAATTCCCAAATATGCCCAGAATTAGTCCAAAATGACAAAAAATACACCGAACCCACAGACATTGCCAACATCCTAGCTGACAGGTTCAGCGCAACCCCCCCCCCACCAAAAGGGCAAATATCTATCCCAGCAGAGTGCTGCCCCCCTGACAGCTCAGATGCTCAGGTAAGAGCCGCCCTCTCCAAAGCAAAAAACACAGCATCAATGGGACCAGACGGTGTCCCAGGCTGCATCCTACATGAACTTCAAGAGCTAAACCCAAACATAAAACTACTGTTCAATCTCAGCATTACTACAGGATATGTACCCAAAGAGTGGCGTACAGCAAAGTACAGTTGTGTACACCTACCATAAATGTAGATGTTAGAGTGTCTTCACTGCTGCAGTCATGACTGTAGGGTTCTCCCCTGCCGGCAGGCAGCCGTCGGTCGGCCAGAGTCCCAAAGTCTGGGTCCGGCGTCGGCTGTTCAACCATGCTCCCTGACGTCAGAGCGCCAGGAGTATAAAGCTGACAGCCGACGCCATCTTCTCCAGTTTTTCTTGCCCCAGATGTCAGGAGTCCCAAAATGAAAAAGGTCCCATAACCTTTGCAAATACACCTCAGAAGAATGGTGAAAAAAGGAAATACACAAAAGTAAAAATAAGAAGGGACAGGAGGGAGGGAAACCCAGACTGCAACAGTGAAGACACTCGAACATCTACATTTATGGTAGGTGTACACAACTGTACTATGTTCATCGTGTTTCACTGTTGCAGTCATGACTGTAGGGTAGAATCCCAAAGCTGAAAGAAAGGGAGGAGGTCATAAAGAGGAAGGGGCGGCTAAAAGGCCCTGCAAGACTGCAGAGGCAAAGCCTGCCCTAGACTTAGAGTAGAGTAGAGAGGTAGATTGTAGTGCTTAGAAAAAGTATGCACTGAACTCCAAGTTGCAGCTTCCAAAATGTCCTTGGTAGGAACTCCCCTGAAGAAGGCCGCAGAAGTGGCAGCAGCTCTGGTGGAATGAGTCCGTATACTCCCTGGGATTTGCTTTCCATGGTGAGAACAACAAAATCTGATTCCATGAGCAATCCATTTAGAAATGGTCTGTTTTGAAATGGCTTTACCTTGGGAACTTGAAGCATAAGAAAAACAATTGTTCTGATTTTCTGATGTCCTTGGTTCTGTTCAGGTAAAAACGTAGTTGTCTGTGTACATCCACGGAATGTAAGATCCTTTTCCCCTTTATTTTGAGGAGAGGGGAAAAAGGTTGGTAAGTGGATAGTTTGATTTAAAGCCACTTTGGAAACCACCTTAGGCATGAAGGCAGGATTTGTCCTCAGAGATACCCTGTCTTGATGAAAAATAATATAAGGTTCCACAGCCATAAGAGCTTGTAACTCTGAAACTCTCCTGGCAGAGGTTAGGACTAACAGGATAGCTGTCTTCCAAGATAAAAACTTGATGTCAGAAGAGGCAGCAGGCTCAAAAGGAGGCAAGGTTAGTTTTTCCAAAACATAGTTGAGATCCCAAGCAGGAATGGGAGGAGATCTAGGAGGTCTTAAGTTCTTAGCTCCTCTGAGAAACTGTCTCATGAGCTGGTGGGAAAAGATGGGAGGGTCCATATTATAATGAGCAGAAATAGCAGAGGCATGTATCTTAATGGAAGAAAAAGAGAGACCCTTATGTAAGAGATCTGTCAAGTAAAACAAAATTAAAGTAATGCTAGGAAGAAGAGGATCAGAATCCTGAGCCTGCATCCAGGAACAAAATCTTTTCCATTTTCCTGCATAAGATTTTCTAGTGCTAGGACGTCTGGCTTCTAAAATGACATCCATAACCTGCTTGGGCAGTAAAGAAGAAATCAAAGGCCCTGGATTAACCAGGCCGCCAGGCTGAGAGTTCTGACATGAGAGTGAAGAACCTGACCCTGATGCTGGGACAGAAGGTTCGGAGACTGAGGTAAAACCCAAGGGGGCTCCAGACATAGGTTTTTTTTTTTTTCGAGTTGGATACCAAAACTGCCGAGGCCAATTTGGAGCCAGCAAGATCATCATCTTGGGCTTGTCCTGTTTTATCTTCAATAAAACCCGTGGAAGAAGAGGAAGTGGCGGAAAGGCATATCCCGAGAGGTTCCTCCAACTGAATGACAGGGCATCCACTTTCCAAGCTTCTCTGTGGAAAGTCCTGGTGCAAAAATTTTGTAGTTGATGATTGAGGTGGGATGCAAAGAGGTCTATGTGAGAACATCCCCAGACTGCTGTTATCATCCTGAATATTTTGGTGTCCAGCATCCACTCGTGTGGATCTGAAAGGTTTCTGCTCAGACTGTCTGCCAGGAGGTTTTGTTTCCCCGATAGAAACTGAGCTTGAAGATCCAGATTGTAAGCTAGAGGTGTTCCATAGATCCGTGGCTAGTCTGCATAGGGGGTAGGAATGAGATCCCCCTTGCTTGATTATGTACCGCATAACTGTGGTGTTGTCTGTCCGTATTAGTAGTTGTCCTGGTTGTAAAAGATTCCTGAAGGCCAATAAAGCTTTCTGAACGGCTAACATTTCCTTTAAGTTGATATGCAGGTGCTTCTGATCCTTTGTCCAAAGGTCCTGCAGACAATTGCCCTGAAAATGGGCTCCCCAAGCATAATCCGAGGAGTCCGTGGTTAGAATCTGAGTGGCAAGAGGCAGATGAAAGGGTTTCCCTTTGTTTAGTGCACAAGCCCTGGACCACCAAAGAAATTCCTTTTGAAGGCAAGGAAGGACGGAGATCAGTATTTTCTAAACTGTGGCAATGCTGAGACCATACACTTTTTAGGTACCACTGTATTTTCCTCATGTGTAGTCTTGCATATGGTACGAGAAGGATGCAGGAGGCCATGTAACCCAAAGCCTGCAGGAATTTCCTTGCAGATAGTTGAGTTAGAGTTGCCAAGGTTTTGAAAGTTGAAGCCAACTGTAATTGTTTTTCGGATGTCAGAAATGTCATCTGAGTTGTAGTGTTTAGAAGTGCACCCAGAAAAGTTATCTGTTGTGATGGTGTCAAATATGACTTTATGTTTACAGAGAATCCCAGGAACTTGAGGAGGTTCTGTACAAATTCTAGATGCTGGAGTAAGACATCCTTGCCGTCTGCCTGAATTAGACAATCGTCCAAATAAGGGTAAATTTGAATTCCCTCGAGTCTGCAGTAAGCTACTACTGGAGCCAGGCATTTGGTGAAGACCCTGGGCGCAGTAGACAATCCAAACGGCAGCGCAGAGAATTGAAAGTGCCTCGATCCGGCCTTGAACCTGAGGTATTTCCTGCGATCCTGCCTGATGGGAATGTGTAAATATGCCTCCTTTAAATCTAAAGTTACCATCCATGCAGCTTTGGACAGCATTGGAAGTAGCTGCTGTAGAGTAAGCATCTTGAATTTTGGAATCTCTAGAAAGGTGTTCAAGACCGACAGATCCAGAATGGGTCTCCATGAGTTTTGCTTCCTTGGGACTAGAAAGAGCCTTGAGTAAAAACCTTTTCCCATCTCTGAAAAAGGAACCAGTTCTATGGCATTCATAGCCAAAAGAGCTTCCACCTGGTTTAAGGCCTCCGTCCATTGATGTTTTGGAAGGTCTGGCCATCCGCTTGGCCTTGGCAAGGTATGAAAATGGAAATTGTAACCTCTTAAAATCACATCCAAAACCCATTTGTCTTGGGTTATTTGAGTCCAATTTTGATAAAAAAAAAGAGTTTTCCTCTGAGAGGGGCTTCCAGGCAAGACGTTCCTGTAGCCCAACAGAGGGAGTCATTGAGTTTGTTTCCTTTGAGATTGTGACCTGTCCTCTCCTCCCCTAGGGGTGGAAGCAGTCCACTGTCTTGGTCTATAAGCAGCTTGTGTTTGAGGCCTCCCTCTGGAGCGTCTATATCTACCCCTCTGAGGCCTGTCTGAAGAGGGAAAGGACCAATTTTTTGAAGGCCAATTCCTGCTAAATCTAGGTGGCTGTACTTGTAAGAAATCTTTAACTGTTTGCATGGATTTCGCCTTATCCTCCATCTTTTTAATCACCTCTTCAGCTTTAGATCCAAACAAAACATTATGCTGAACAGGAGCATCCAATAATTTAGCCTTTACTTGTTCAGGTAAATTTTGTTCCTTTAGCCATGCACGTCTTCTAATGACTGTGCCAGAGGCCGCAGCCCTACAAGAAGCCTCCAAGGCATCAAATCCACAGTGTAAATCATGCTTCCCAACCTGTTCAGTGGCATGCAATAAGTCATGTAATTCCTTATCTGCACAGGCAGAAATGGAAGCAAACTTTTGTTTTAAGACAGACAAGAGAAATTGCTGGTATTTAAGCATATGAAACTGACAGTTTAAAGCCCTAATGGACAAAGTAGCAGAAGTGTACACCTTTTTGCCCCATCTTTCTAAGGATCGAGAATCCTTTTCAGTAGGAATGGGATTTTTGGCAGAAGCGGCCTTAACTCCCTTAGGACCCTGAGAAATGGTTTCAGGGTCAGCAGTAGGGTTCTTGTATAAAAACTGATGGGAATCAGGAACCCCATCTATCAGGCTTAACAGGAGCAGGAGGAAGAGAGTCAGGGGTTAAGTTAGCCCCCGAAAAGGCATCATCCACAATATCCAAAACAGGAGGAATAGCCAGGGGTCTATGTTGGGGAAGAAGAAAATCCCTCAGTCTTTTCTTGGATTCCGAATACTCCTGTCCCTCCCAGTGGAAATGTTCCCTCATTTCATGCAAAGTTTTCCCAAAAGAGAAATCCTCAGGAGGAGAAGCTGAAGGAATGGATTCTTCAGCATCAGAATCCTCATAAGGAGGGAAAGAATATTCCTGATCAGAAGAAGAAACTGAAGAAACAGAAGCCTGATCAGAGGAATCATAATAAACATCCTGCCTTGGCCTTTTGTCTGGAGGGGGATGTGAACCCCTAATCATAGTAAGTAAATCCTCCGCCATCCTGAGTAACTGTTTCTGTGACTTGGGAGCCGGTTCAGAAGAGGCCTGTGTTGAAGTCTTTGGTTTAGGAGGAGTCTTTGCCTTTGTCTTTGGCTTTGCCTTTACTAGAAGCTGAGTAGGCCTGAAAACCCCTTCGGAAGCCGGTACCTGCACAGCGGCTCCAGACCCATCCGAAGGAGCATTGTCCGAAGGTCCTGCAACAGAAATATTTAAAGGCCTAGTTGGCTCCTCATGAGAGTCCGTTTCGGCCGTCGGTTCTGATATGGCCGACGACAGGGGCTGCAAAAGTGCCTCACTGACGACGGCCGAACCTGAAGCTGGCTCCGCATGTGCGCTATCATCAGATTTGGACCTCAGAGGCCTGTCTTTATCCTTGCGACGTTTGTGAACTCCGGGTAGCCGGAACCATATCAGTCGACATTTTGTAGTTAAAGCGCCTACCGAAGTAATGAAAAGCAAAATCGTACCTTTGCTTAATTGTACGTTGATTGAATCTAGCACAAAACTGATAACTAGCTACGTCGTGGTCAGGGCCTAAGCAAGGAATACAGTAAGAATGAAAATCTTTATGAGGTATTTGCTAACCACGAAATACAATTAACTTTTTCTGACATCGGAGTGGAGCAAGAAAAAAGTTTCCCCAACGGGGTACTTAGCTTTGAGTGGAGAAGAAAGTCTTCGGACCGAAGTAAATAGAAAAATTCGTCAGGAGTCAACCGACCGGCACTTGTGAACTGCTATCACCACACGGCAAGAAAGACTGGAGAAGATGGCGTCGGCTGTCAGCTTTATACTCCTGGCACTCTGACATCAGGGAGCATGGCTGAACAGCCGATGCCGGACCCAGACTTTGGGATTCTGGCCGACCGAGGGCTGCCTGCCGGCAGGGGAGAACCCTACAGTCATGACTGCAACAGTGAAACACGATGAACATCAGTGGTCCCTCTCCACAAAGGTGGTGCCTCAACGGATCCTGGAAACTATCGCCCCATAAGCCTGACTAGCTTGGTCTGCAAAGCTATGGAAAGGATCATCATATACCTCATAAATAAAAAGATATTGGGGACCTACAGACACTGGATCCTACCCAGTTCGGCTTTAAGGGCAGATCCTGCCTCTTAAACCTGGTCGATTTCTTTGAAACAGTCACCAAGGCCATTGACAAGGGGAAGGTGGTCCACACAGCCTACCTGGACCTCGCAAAAGCCTTAGATACAATACCCCACTCGGGCATTATAGATAAGCTCACCAGCTTAAATATAAACCCATATGTCACTAGATGGGTTGCAAACTAGCTCAAGGACAGAACCCACATGGTTAGAATTGCTGGAGCAATGTCAGACTCCAAACCAGTTACAAGTGGCGTCCCACAAGGCTCAGTCCTGGGACCTCTTGTTCGGTATATATTTCTCGGAGGTACAGGCCAACACGGAAGGACTGTGGCTGACCAAGTTTGCAGATGACTGCAAACTGGGTGCCATAATAGACTCTCCAGCTGACACAAGCATCCTCCAAAAGGGCCTCATAGAAACAGACAACTGGTGCCAGAGCCATGGCCTCAAGCTAAATGCCAAAAAGTGTATAGTCATCCCCTTTGGCAAAAACAAAGTGCCCACAAATTACCACATAGGTGGTAATCCATTAAGTACGGAAGTAGTAATTAGGGACCTGGGGACCCAAGTTGATAGCAATCTCTCATTTGACAATCACATGGCCAAAGTGATTAGAAAAACATTTTATATAGCCCACCTAATTATGAAGGGATTCACATCTAGATCAGGAGAGGTCATCGTGTCTCTTTACTCATCCCTCATCAGGCCCATAATTGAGTACAATGCCCCTTTTGGGATGTACCTTACCACACACCTGCAGCAACTGGAAAGACCCCAAAAGTACCTCACCAAGAGGATCAAAGGGCTCAAACAGATGCCATATGCTGCCCGGTTAAAGAAACTCCAGCTCTACTCAGTGGCATACCGCCTGCTCAGAGGCGATCTGTGCCTGATGTATAAAGCCATGTCCAATCTGGAATTAATGGACATGCTGCACCTCAGAAAATCCAAATCCCATCGAGCTACGCGCTCGAGAGACTTGAACCTCAGCACTGAAATAGGACATGCTGGAGGGACAGATTCATAACCCAGAGGCTCCCTTCACTCTGGAATAAAATCCCAGTCCAGGTTAGGCAGAGTCCCTCATTGACTCTCTTCAAGAGGAATCTTGAGGAGTGGATGGGGGATCGTAGGTTTACCCTGGGTATGACTTCTGTGTCACTGTTAGACAGATGCACAGTATACGAACCTCGAAAAAGGGCATAGCAAAATTAATTTAAAATGGGTGGCAAAAGCCAAACACACCCTGGCTAGGCTTATAAATGCCCTAGGGCAGATAGCCTAGTATGAACCTATGAACATAATGTTTTTGTATTTGGCCAGCAATATTACAAGCAATGCAATGGCGTGGCTATGGGCACTGAGTGCGCTAATAGTTATGCCAATGCTGTGATGGTTGCTTGGGAGATAGAAAGTACAGTTGCATACCTACCATAAATGTAGATGTTAGAGTGTATTCACTGTTGCAGTAATTACTCTTGGGTTATCCTGCTGGCAGGCTACCCGCAGTCGGCCTGAATTCCAAAGTCAAGGTCCGGCGTCGTCCGCTGTCACCTCTTCCCTGACGTCAGTGCGCCAGGGGTATAAAAGATGCAGCCGACGCCATTTTCTTCAGTTTTTCTTGCCCCAGATGTCAGGCGCCCCCAAAATGGTAGGCTAAAAAATTATGCCAATAATTATGCATGCAGTAAAATAAACATTTCCTTCATCTACAAGCAAATACACCACATAGGTTGTATAAGATAAAGTATAGACAAGTCCCAGCAAAGAAAAGGGGGATGGTGAGTAAAGTACAGTTCTGTACCTACCATAGAAGTAGATGTTAGATTGTATACACTGCTGTAGTCATTACACTTGGGTTATCCTGCCTTCAGGCGGTTCCTCAGTCGGCCTGAGTTCCAAAGTCTTGGTCCGGCGATGGTTGCTGTCGCCTCCTGCCTGACATCAGTGTGACAGTGGTATATAAGATGCAGCTGACACCATTTTCTTCAGTTTTTCTTGCCCCAGATGTCAGGTGCCTCTAAATAGATAGGCAATTCCAATTGCTAACAAAACATACATAAGAAAAGCAAAAAAACAACTTACAGCTACCAGCAAATACTCCCCATAGGTAGTAAGGGTAGAAGACATAGGTAGGTACGTACCAGCCAGTAAGAGGGGAAGGAGGGAGGATAACCTGGACTGCAGCAGTGTATACACTCTAACCTCTACATTTATGGTAGGTACAAAACTGTACTATGTTCATCGTGTTACACTGCTGCAGTCATTACACTTGGGTAGAATCCCAAAGCTGAGGTAGGGTGGCTGGTTCTATAAGGCATTATGGGTGGCTATAAGGCCTTGCAGCACTGTAGTGGCGAAGCCAGCTCTGGATTTAGAGTATAGAGGCAGATGGTAATGCTTGGTGAAGGTATGTACAGAACTCCAAGTTGCTGCTTCCAACATATCCTTGGTAGGTACTCCCCTGACTAAAGCAGTTGAAGTGGCTGTTGCCCTGGTGGAGTGAGATCTAATGCTGCTAGGTACAGGTTTTTCCATGGTATGTGTAGCAGAAACGTATACAATGTCCTATCCATTTTGAAATAGTCCGTTTTGAAATGGTTTTTCCCTGTGCTCCTGCAGCATATGCTACCAATAATTGCTCAGATTTTCTGAAAGCTTTGGTTTTGTCCAAGTAGAAGCGTAACTGCCTGTGAATGTCCAAAGAGTGCAGTAGTCTCTCCCCTTTATTCTGTGGTTTAGTATAAAAAGTTGGCATGTGAATAGTTTGGTTTAGAGCCACACTGGATACCACCTTTGGCATAAACGTAGGGTTAGTTCTTAAAGACACCCTGTCCTGGTGGAAAATGAGTAAAGGTTCCACTGCCATTAGTGCCTGTAATTTTTAAACTCTTCATGCTGATGTTATTGCCAGGAGCAGAGCAGTTTTCCAAGAGATACATTTTAATTCTGCTGTGTTAGCTGGCTCAAAAGGAGGTAAAGTTAGTTTTTCCAAAACAAAAGTTGAGGTCCCAAGTTGGAGTAGGTGCTCTACGAGGCGGTCTTATGTTTTTAGCCCCTCTGAGGTACTGTTTTAACAGAGGATTAGAGAAAATTGCTGGATCCATGTTGTAATGAGCAGAGATGGCAGAGGCGTGGATATTGATGGATGAGGAGGAGAGGCCTTTGTCCAGCATCTCAGTTAAGTATTGTAGTATCTGAGAAATGTTTGGGACAAGAGGGTCAAGGCTGTGAGCTTGGTTCCAGGCACAGAATCTCTTCCATTTATCCGCATAGGCTTTCCTGGTACTAGGCCTTCTGCCCTCCAGAATGACATCCATAACAGCTTTGGAGAGAGAGGCACTGCTTGCTTGACTAAGGAATCTTCCATGCAGCTAGGTTTACGGTCTTTAGCTGGCTGTGTAGTATTTGATTGTTGTGCTGAGTCAGCAAATGTGGGATTTGAGGCAAAATCCAGGGTGGTTCTTGTGCTAAGCTCCTTAAGATTGGGTACCAGTGCTGGTGTGGCCAGTCTGGTGAAAATCAGGATCATCTTTGGCTCTTCTTGCCTGGCTTTTATGAGTACCTTTAGCAGGAGAAGTAGTGGTGGGAAAATATATACTTGTAGGTTCTCCCAGCTGAATGAGAGGGCATCCACTTTCCATGCTTGTGGATGGTAACTCCTTGTGCAGAATTTTTGTAGCTGGCAGTTTATTGGGGATGCAAACAGATCTATGTCCGGGCTCCACCATTTCTGTGTTATCATTCTGAATATTTGTGGATTCAATTCTCATTTGTGGGGATCCATGATGTTTCTGCTTAAGTCGTCTGCCAGTGCGTTTTTCTCTCCTGGCAGGAATTGTGCTTGCAGATGAACTTGAAGGTTTATAGCTGTGTTCCACAAGGTCATGGCTTGTTTGCATAGGGGGTAGGAGTGAGTGCCCCCTTGCTTGTTTATGTACCACATAACTGTGGTGTTGTCTGTCTTTAGCAGTAGTTGTCCTGGATGCAGCAGGTCCTTGAAAGTTATAAGGGCATTTTGTGCAGCTAGCATCTCTTTTTGATTGATGTGAAGATGCCTTTGTTCTGCGGGCCACGTGCCCTGAACACATTTGCCTGCCATGTGTGCTCCCCAGGCGCAATCCGATGCATCTGTTGTCAGTATTTGCCTGGCTGTGGGTTGTGTAAAAGGCTGTCCATTGTTGAGGTGACAAGCTTGGGCCCACCATTGAAACTCCTGTTGAAGGCAAAGGATTAGTGGTATAACTGTTTCCAAACTTTGACAGTGTTGAGACCACACATTCTTTAGGTACCATTGTAGTTTCCTCATATGCAGTCTGGCATATGGAATTAGTAGTATGCAGGATGCCATGTAACCCAAGGCATGCAGAATTTTTCTTGCAGGGAGTTGGGTCTTTGTTGCCATCAATTGAAAGTATTGAGTCAGTTGTCCTTGCTTGTCTTGCGTGAGATAAGCCATCTGGGCCGTTGTGTTCAAGCTGGCACCCAGAAATATAATCTCTTGTGAGGGCACTAGTTTTGATTTCTTTTCATTTACTGTGTACCCCAGGCAACTTAACTTTTTTACAAACGCCAGATGCTTTAGAAGAATGTCCTTGCTCTGCTTGAATCAGGAAGTCGTCCAGGTACGGATAAATTTAAATTCCTTTCTGTCTGCAAAATGCAATTACTGGTGCCATGCACTTTGTGAAGACCCTGGGCGCAGTAGATAAGACAAAGGGCAGTGCAGAGAATTGGTAGTGCATTGAACCAGCTATGAATCTAAGGCATCTTCTGCAGTTTTGTCTGATAGGGACATGCAGGTATGCCTCCTTGAGGTCCAAAGTCACAAGCCAAGCTTTCTTGCCCAGCATGGGAAGACGCTGCTGTAGTGTCAACATTTTGAATTTCGGAACATCCAGGTAAGTGTTCAGAGATGAAAGATACAGAATGGTCCTCCAGGCTTTGTCCTTTCTTGGTACCAGAAAGAGTCTTGAGTAAAATCCTTGTCCTTGCTCCTGTGATGGTACCTTTTGAATAGCTCTCATATCCATGAGTGCTGTAATTTGTTTTTGAGCCTCTGCACATTGATTTGGTGGCAGATTTGGCATTCCTTTTAACCTTGGCAGAGTGAAAGTGGAACCTGTAACCTTGAAATACAATGTTGAGAACCCATTTGTCTTTGGTGATCATTTGCCAACTGTGGTAGAAGAGTGCCAGTTTTCCTCCCAAGGGGGCTGCCAAGAGGGATTTGTTTAGCAGGTGTAGTGGGAAGTCATTGGAACTGCTTTTTATATGGTTGGGGCCTGTCTTCCCCTTCTTTCTGGCCTGATGCAACCCATTGTCGAGGCCTGTAAGGACCTTGTGTTTGAACTCTGACCTCTACCTCTTGGACGTCTGTATCTTCCCCTTTGAGGTCTGTCTGTAATTGGAAAGGACCAATTTTTAGTTGGCCAGTTTCTACTAAATCTAGGAGGCTGAACCTGTAAGAAATCCTTCACCACTTGCATAGATTTTGCCTTATCCTCCATTTTCTTTAATACCTCTTCTGTCATAACTCCAAATAACACATCCTGCTGCAAAGGTGCATCCAATAATTTACTTTAACATGATCTGGTAACTATGTTCTTTTAACCAAGCATGTCTTCTAATGACAGAGCCTGTAACTGCTGCTCTGCAGGAGACCTCTAGAGAATCAAAACCACATTGCAAAGTATGCTTTCCCACTTGTTCAGCTGCATGCAATAAATCCTGCATTTCTTTAAAATTAGGAGGATCTGATTCTGGAAGCATTTTTTGTTTTAACTGAGACAGTAAAAATTGCTGATATTTTAGCATGTGAAACTGGCAATTTAAGGCTCTCATTGCTAAAGTTGCAGACGTACATACTTTCTTTCCCCATCTGTCCAATGCTCTTGAATCTCTGTCAGAGGGAACTGGATTCTTGGCTGATGAGGCCTTAACTCCTTTGGGTCCCTGAGAAATAGTTTCAGGGTCAGCTACAGGGCTTTTATACAGAAATTTATGTGAGTCAGGGACTCTGTAGTATCTGTCAGGTTTAACAGGGGCTGGAGGTATGGAATCAGGATTTAAGCTGGATTCAGTATACACATCATCCACAATATCCAACACTGGCGGAATAGCAAGGGGTCTGTGTTGAGGTAATAAAAAAGAAGTCTCTGAGCCTTTTCTTGGATTCTGAGCAATCCTGGCCTTCCCAGTGGAAATGGTATGTAGGGTTTCCCCACGAAGGAGTAGTCCTCAGGTGGCGAGGCTGGGGGAATTGATTCCTCAGCATCAGAATCCTCATAAGGGGGTAAAGAGTATCCTAGGTCTGAGGATGAATCAGAAGAGATGGACACCTGGTCGGATAGAGTCATAGTCTGCATCCTGTCTAGGCCTTTTATCAGGAGGGGGACGGGACTCCCTGATCAGAGTGATTAGGTCTTCGGCCATTTTGAGCATTTGTTTCTTAGGCATGGAGGCCTGTCCTGGAGAATGCTGTATTTGTTTCTTTGATTTTAAAGGAGGCTTAGACTTAGCTGAGGGTTTAATGCTTAACTGAATAGGTCTGAAGACACCCTCTGAAGCTGTGGGTTTGCTCAGCTACTCCGGATCCCTCTGAAAGGTTAGTCTCGGTAGGCTGAATAACTTGTGCGTCCGAAGGCCCAGCCATCTCCACTTGGGAGTCAGGGGCGGCCTGTGGTTCTACAGAAGCGGTCGTCAGGGGCTGCAAAGGCGCCTCGCTGAAAACCGGAGAACCGGCGACTGGCCTAGAAGAGGATTTGTCAGTTTTGGGCCTCGGATGCCTATCCTTGTCTTTGCGCTTTTTGTGTATTGTGGTCATCAGACGTTCCGACAGCATGGTATAATTGAATCTTCTACCAAAATAATGTTGGGCAAAAATCAAACAGACATTTAATAGTGCGCTTGTTAAAACCAGCACAAAACCGACAACCAGTGACGTTGT
Organism: Protopterus annectens; assembly: GCF_019279795.1. Classification (NCBI taxonomy): domain Eukaryota; kingdom Metazoa; phylum Chordata; order Ceratodontiformes; family Protopteridae; genus Protopterus; species Protopterus annectens. The sequence goes on from NC_056729.1 coordinate 1,527,831,150, forward strand.
GGTCTGGGCCTAGGCATGGGATACAATAGAAATGGAAATCCTTATGAGGTATTTGCTTCCCACAAGAAATACAGTTATTAACTTTTACTGACATAGGTCTGAGGCAAGGAAAAGTTTCCCCAACGGGGTACTTAGCTTTGTAGAAGACTTCGGTTCTGGATTTGGAATGAAAATCTCAGGAGACAGCCAACCGGAACTTGCAAACTGCTTTTGCTTCGGGCACCGCACAGCAAGAAAGACTGAAGAAAATGGTGTCGGCTGCATCTCGTATACCCGTCACACTGACGTCAGGGAGAGGCGACAGCAACCGACGCCGGACCAAGACTTTGGAACTCAGGCCGACTGGGGAACCGCCTGACAGCAGGATAACCCAAGTGTATTGACTGCAGCAGTGTAACACGATGAACATCCTGGACTGCAACAGTGAATACACTCTAACATCTACATTTATGGTACGTACACAACTATGTTAGTGTTTCACTGTTGCAGTCATTACTCTTGGGTTGAATCCCAAAGCTGAGGTTGGGTGGCTGGGGCCTAAATAGAATTAGGAGATGCTATAAGGCCCTACAGAACTGCAGTGGCAAAGCCTGCTCTGGACTTAGAGTAGAGAGGTAAATGGTAGTGCTTTGTAAAAGTGTGCACTGAACTCCAAGTTGCAGCCTCTAAAATGTCTTTGGTTGGTACTCCTCTGAGAAAGGCTGCTGAAGTGGCTGCTGCCCTGGTTGAATGAGGCCTAATGCCCTTGGGCACTGATTTGCCATGTTGTGAGTAACAGAAACGAATGCAGTGGCCTATCCACTTTGAGATGGTCTGTTCTGAGACAGGCTTTCCTTGAGATCCTGCAGCATATGCCACTAAAAGTTGCTCAGTTTTTCTGAAAGCTTTAGTTCTGTCCAAGTAGAAGCGTAGTTGTCTGTTTATGTCCAAGGAATGCAGAAGTCTCTCATCCTTATTCTGTGGGTCTGGATAAAAGGTAGGCAAATGAATGGCTTGGTTAAGGGCCACACTGGTCAATACCTTAGGCATAAATGTTGGGTTCGTCCTTAGAGAAACCCTGTCTGGATGGAAAATGATGAAAGGTTCCACAGCCATGAGTGCCTGTAATTCTGAAACTCGTCTTGCAGAGGTTATTGCTATGAGCAGAGCGGTTTTCCAAGATAAAAACTTTATATCAGCTGTATTGGCTGGCTCAAAAGGAGGCAGTGTGAGTTTTGCCAAGACATAATTGAGGTCCCATGCAGGTATTGGGGTTCTCCTTGGAGGTCTTATGTTTTTGGCCCCTCTGAGGTACTGCCTTAGCAATGGATGGGAAAAAATAGGAGGTTCCGTATTGCAATGAGCTGAAATGGCAGAGGCATGAATTTTAATTGATGAAAAGGATAGGTCTTTGTCCAGCATCTCAGTTAGGTATTGTAAAATCTGAGGAATATTTGGTACAGATGTGTCAATTCCTTGTGCCTGGTTCTAAGTACAGAATTTTTTCCATTTTTCTGCAAGATTTTTTGGTACTTGGCCTCCTGGCCTCTAAAATAACATCCATCACTGCTTTAGAGAGAGGTGCGTTTTGAATGGTTACATTATCCGCCATGCTGCAAGATTTAGGGTCCTAAGTTGGCTGTGCAGAATCGGATTGTTTCGCTGGGTCAGTAAGTGAGGAATTGGAGGCAATGTCCAGGCTGGGCCTTGAGACAAGCTTTTTAGGATTGGGTACTAGTGCTGGTGTGGCCAGTCTGGGGCAATCAGAATCATTCTTGGCTTCTCTTGTCTGACCTTTAGGAGTACCTCGGGGAGGAGAGGCAGAGGAGGAAAGGCATATACTGTTAGACTTTTCCAGCTGAATGACAGAGCATCCACTTTCCATGCTTGCTTGTGATAAGGCCTTGTGCAGAATTTCTGTAGTTGGCAGTTGTGAGGGGAGGCAAATAGATCTATGTCTGGGCACCCCCATTCCTTTATCATCATGTTGAAGACTTGTGGATCCAGTTTCCACTCGTGGGGATCCGTGAGGTTTCTGCTTAGTTCGTCTGCCAGAGTATTGTTCTTTCCTGGTAGGAATTGTGCTTGCAGGTGTACTTGATAAGTCAATGCTGTGTCCCACAAAGTCATGGCTCGTCTGCGGAGGGAGTAGTAATGTGTGCCTCCCTGCTTGTTTATGTACCACATGACTGTAGTATTGTCCGTCCTTATCAGTAGTTGTCCTGGATGGAGTAGATCCTTGAAAGCTGTCAGGACATTCTGAACAGCTAGCATCTCTTTTTGATTGATATGTAGATGCATTTGGCTTGTGGACCATGTGCCCTGAATACATTTTCCTGCCATGTGTGCTTCCCAGGCATAACCTGATGCATCTGTTGTTATTGACTGCCTGGCTGTGGGTAGAGTGAATGGCTGTCCCTTGTTGAGGTGACAGGCATGTGCCCACCATCGAAGCTCCTGTTGCAGGCAAGGAATGATGGTAATTAATGCTTCCAGGCTTTGACAATGTTGAGTCCAGACACTTTTTAGGTACCACTGAAGTTTCCTCATATGCAGTCTGGCATATGGAATTAGCAGAATGCAGGATGCCATAAAGCCCAAAGCCTGCAGAATTTTTCTTGCAGATAACTGGGTCTTTGTTGCCAACATTTTGAAGTAAGAAGTCAGTTGCCTTTGTTTGTCTGGCATGAGATAAGCCATCTGGGCAGTTGTATTTAAGCTTGCACACAGGAATATTATCTCTTGAGAGGGTACTAGTTTTGATTTCTTTTCATTTACTGTGTACCCTAGGCAAATTAATGATCTTATTACGAACGACAGATGCTTTAGTAGAGTGTCCTTGTTCTCTGCTTGTATAAGGCAGTCGTCCAAGTAAGGATATATTTGAATTCCTCTTTGTCTGCAAAATGCAATTACTGGTGCCAGGCATTTTGTGAAGACCCTGGGTGCAGTAGATAAGCCAAAGGGCAGTGCAGAGAATTGGTAATGCATTGGGCCAGCTATGAATCTGAGGTATCATCTGCAAGATTGTCTGATTGGGATATGCAGGTATGCCTCTTTTAGGTCCAAAGTTACAAGCCAAGCCTTCCTGCCAAGCATGGGCAGAAGCTGCTGCAGAGTTAACATTTTGAATTTTGGAACGTCCAGAAATGCATTTAGAATAGACAGGTCCAGTATTGGTCTCCAGGCTTTGTCCTTTCTGGGTACCAAGAAAAGTCTTGAGTAAAATCCTTGTCCCTGCTCTTGCTGTGGTACCTGCTGAATGGCCCTCATGTTCATAAGGGACGAAACTTGTTTTTGTGCCTCTGCCCATCGATTGTGTGGCAGGTTTGGCATACCTTTTGCCTTTGTCAGGGTGTGAAAGTGGAACCTGTAGCCCTGGGACACTATATTCAATACCCATTTGTCCTGGGTGATCATGTGCCAATTTTGAGAGAAAAGTGCTAGTTTTCCCCCTAAGGGGGCTGCAAGAAGATAAGTGCTTGGTGCTGGCAGAGGCAAGTCATTGGGACTGTTTCCTGTATGGCTGTGCTTTGTCTTCTCCACTTTTGGAGGTAGAAGCGCCCCACTGTTTAGGCCTGTATGGACCCTGGGGCTGGGATCTGCCTCTGGGACATCTGTATCTGCCTCTTTGTGGCCTGTCCGAGACTGGAAAGGACCAATTCTTTGTAGGCCAGTTCCTGCTAAATCTTGGTGGGTGAACCTGTAAAAAATCCTTTACTGTTTGCATAGATTTTGCTTTGTCCTCCATTTTCTTCAAAACCTCCTCTGCTTTAACACCAAATAAAGTATCATGCTGTAATGGAGCATCTAATAATTTTGCTTTAACATGATCAGGCAAATTTTGTTCCTTTGACCAAGCATGCCTCCTAATGACAGAACCCGTAACTGTGGCCCTGCAGGAGGCCTCCAGAGAATCAAAAACACATTGCAATGTATGCTTTCCCACTTGTTCAGTTGCATGCAATAAATCCTGCATTTTCTTATTTTCTGCACAATCAGAATTGGCCAACATTTTCTGTTTTAACAGTGACATTAAGTATTGCTGATATTTAATCGTATGAACTTGACAATTTAAAGCCCTCACAGCCAAAGTAGCAGAAGTATAAACCTTTTTCCCCCCATCTGTCTAGTGCCCTTGAATCCCTGTCAAAAGGGATAGGGTTTTTTGCAGTAGCGGCCTTAACCCCTTTGGGACCCTGAGAAATAGTTTCTGGGTCAGCAGCTGGGTTTTTATAAAGAAATTTATGTGAATCTGGAACCCTGTAGTATCTGTCTGGTTTAACAGGAGCTGGAGGTAAGGAGTCTGGGGAAAGGCCGGACTCTGAAAATACATCTACAATATCTAGCACAGGGGCCTGTGCTGAGGAAGTAAAAGAAAATCTCTAAGTCTTTTCTTTGATTCTGAGTAATCTTGGCTCTCCCAGTGGAAGTGCTCCCTCATGGTATGCAGGGATTCCCCAAAAGCATAATCCTCGGGAGGAGAGGCTGAAGGAAAGGATTCTTCAGCATCAGAATCCTCATAGGGAGGAAGAGAGTATTCCTGTACAGAAGAGGAGTCAGAGGAAATGGAAACCGGATCTGAAGAGTCATAGTCTGTCTCTTGCCTAGGCCTCTTGTCAGGAGGGGGATGGGAACCCCTGATCAAGCAATAAGGTATTTGGCCATTTTGAGCATCTGTTTCTTAGGCATGGAAATTTGTCCTGGAGAATGCTGAACTTGTTTCTTTGTCTTTAAAGCTGCTTTAGAAGTTGAAGTAGGCTTTACATATAGCTGTGAAGGTTTGAAAACACCCTCAGAAGCAGATGCCTGCTCAGCGGCTCCAGACCCATCTGAGGGAATGATTTCAGAGTGTCCAATACCTTGAGTATCCAGAGGCCTAGCTGGCTCCACATGGAAGTAGTCAGCGGCCTGTGGCTCTGAGGTAGCGGGTGTCAGAGGCTGCAAAAGCGCCTCACTGCGAACCGGCGACTGGCTTAGCGGAAGCTTCGTCTGTTTTGGATCTCGGATGCCTGTCCTTCTCTTTTTCCATGCGTTTTTTAGAAACTCTGGTCATCAGCTGTTCCGACGGCATTATATAGTTGAATTTTCGGCCAAAGTAATGAAAAGCAAAATCAAACCGACGCTTAATAGTGCGTTGGATGAATCTAGCACAAAACCGACAGCTAGCAACGTTATGATCAGGGACTAGGCAAGGAATACAGTAAGAATGAAAGTCCTTATGAGGTATTTGCTTCCCACAAGAAATACAATTGTTAACTTTTTCTGACATCGGTCTGGAGCAAGAAAAAAGTTTCCCCAACGGGGTACTTAGCTTTAATGAAGACTTCAGATCTGAAATTCGTCTGTGAAAATCTCAGGAGTCGGCCAACCGGCAGTTGCGAACTGCTTTTGCTTCGGGCATCGCACGGCAAGAAAGACTGAAGAAAATGGCATCTGCTGCATCTTTTATACCCCTGGCGCACTGACGTCAGGGAAGAGGCGACAGCAACCAACGCCAGACCTAGACTTTGGAATTAGAGCCGACTGCGGGTAGCCTGCCAGCAGGATAACCCAACAGTAATGACTGCAACAGTGAAACACAATAAACATCATGCAGCCGATGCCATTACATCAGTTTTTCTTGCCCTAGATGTCAGGTGCCTCCCTAATGAGGAGCAATTAAATATTAAAGTACAATGATATACCTCCAACAAAAAAACAAATACACCAAAAAGGCTTTTAAGCATAGTAGAGGAAAGTAGAGGTATAGCCAAAAGAAGTTAGGGGGCTGGAGGGAGGGTAACCAGGACTGCAACAGTGAATACACTCCAACATCTACATTTATGGTAAGTGTAGACAACTGTACTATGTTATTCGTGCTTCATGTTGCAGTCATTACATTTGGGTAGATTCCCAAAGCTATGGTTGGGAGGAGGAAATCAGATAGCATTAAGACCAGCTATAAGGCCCTGCAAGACTGCAGTGGCAGAACCAGCTCTGGATTTAGAGAAAATTGGCAAATAATAATGCTTAGTGAAAGTATGCAAGAACTCCAGGTAGCAGCTTCTAGGATGTCCCTTGGTAGGGACGCCTCTGAAAAAGGCTGTAGAGGTAGATGCAGCCCTGGTGGAGTGAGGTCTGATCCCCTGGGGGACAGGTTTTCCATGGTGCTTATAGCAGAAAAAAATGCAATGGCTTATCCATTTAGAAATGGTTCGCTTTGAAATGGCCTTCCCCTCTTCCCCTGCAGCAAATGCTACCAGCAGTTGTTTACTTCCTTTGAGGCTTAGTCCTGTCCAAGTAGAATCTGTGTTGTCTGTGCACATCTAAGAAACGCAGTATCCATTCCCCTTTATTCTGTGGATTGGGAAAGAAGGTTGGCAGATGGACTAATTAAGAGCCACACTGGATACCATCTTGGGCATGAAGGATGGCTTGCTTCTGAGGGACACCCTGTCCACATGAAAAATGATGAAAGGCTCCACTGCCATAAGGGCCTGTAATTCAGATACCCTTCTAGCTGAAATGATTGCTAAAAGGAAAGCTGTTTTCCAAGAAGGAAATTTTAAGTCTTCTGTAGCAGCTGGCTCGAAAGGAGGTAGAGTGAGTTTCTCCAAAACAAAGTTAAGTCCCAGGCTGGGGTTGGAGCTCTCCTGGGTGGTCTCAAATTTTTGGCGCCTCTGAGGAACTGCTTGAGCAGTGGATGAGAGAGGGGGGGGGGTTCTGTGTTATAATGAACTGAAATGGCTGAGGCGTAGATTTTAATGGGAGGAAAAGGATAGGCCCTTGCGAAGCATCTCAGTTAAGTATTGTAAAATCGGAGGTAAATTGGGCGCTGCTGTGCTCATCCCTTGAGTGGTTTCAGGCACAGAATCTTTTCCATTTTTCAGCATAGGATTTTCTAGTGCTAGGCCTCCTTGCCTCTAAAATGATATCCATCACAGATTTACTGACGGATGGTACAGGAGATATTACATAATTAAGCCAGGCTGCAAGGTTCAGTGTTAGAAGCGGAAGGTGCAGAATCTGGTTCTCCTGCTGAGACAACAGGGAAGAGGTCTGAGGCAGGTGCCAAGGGGATAAGAGTGACACACTACGCAGGACGGGGTACCAGTGTTGGCGTGGCCAGTCTGGAGCAATCACAATCATCCTTGGTTTGTCCGGTTTGATTTTTAGTAGTACTTTGGAGAGCAGAGGCAGAGGGGGGAAGGCACAGACTGATAGGTTTTTCCAGTTGAAGGACAGAGCATCCACTTTCCAGACTTATTTGTGGGGAGTCCTTGTGCAAACTTTGCCCAATTGGTAGTCCTGGGGAGAGGCAAACTGGTCTATATCTTGGCTCCCCCATTTGCTTGTCAACATGTTGAAAATCCTTGGTTCCAGTTTCCACTTGTGAGAGCCCATGAGGTTTCTGCTTAGTCCGTCTGCCAGTGTATTTAACTTTCCTGGCAGGAACTGAGCTTGAAGGTGCACTTGGTAGCTCAAGGCCGTGTTCCACAATGCCGTGGCTAGTCTGCAGAGGGGGTAAGAATGTGTACCCCCTGCTTGTTTATGTACCACATAACAGTGGTGTTGTCCATCTTTACCATTAGTTGTCCTGGAAAAATGTGGTCCTTGAAGGCTGTCAGAGCATTCTGTACAGCTAACATTTCTTTTTGATTGATATGCAGGTGCATTTGACTTGGGTTCCATTTGCCCTGAATGCACTTCCCTGCCAGGTGAGCCCCCCCATACATAGTCTGATGAGTCTATTGTCAGGGTTTGGGCGGCAGGAATGGTGTGAAAGGTAGTCCCTTGTTTTGGTGGTAGGCCTCTGCCCACCAAAGGGACTTTAGGCGTAGGCAAGGTATGATAGGAACCATTGCTTCTAGATCCTGAGAAGGTTGACACCATAGGCTTTTTAGATACCACTGTAGTTTCCACATATGCAGTCTTGCATATGGAATTCGAAAAATGCAGAAGTCCATGAACCCAAGGCCTGCAGTATTTGTCTTGCAGATAGCAGAGTTTTTGTGGCCACTAGTTTGAAGTACGTTGTCAAATGAATTACTTTCTCTGGCATGAGGTAGGCCATCTGGGAAGTTGTATTCAAGCTTGCTCCCAGGAATACAATTTGATGACAGGGTACTAGGTGTGACTTCTTTTCATTTATGGTGTACCCCAGACAAGTTAGAACCCTTTGAACAAAGCCAAACCAAATAAAGCCAGATAGGAATCCAAATGAAGGACTGAAACACAATTCGCCTTTATTCAAAGCAAGTTTAAAAACCAAGTTGCACGTCCAAGGCTTAAATCCACAGTTTAACGCCACTAAAATTACATACGTTTTCGACCCCTATAACAAAGATCTTCATCAGAAAGCTAAAAAAAACATCAAAATAAGATGCCTTTTATACTTCCTCCATTGATTAATTCCACCAATTAACCAATAAAAAACAGTTATAACCATGATGAAAGAGCAATGTACGAGGAAAAAATAAAATTGTTCTTAGTCATAAAAACAAAATTATACATTACACAATACACATTAAACAAGACATTAATATTTTATGACCCAAGAAATGTTTAAAATATATAATACATAATCCAATCTAAATAGGTTTAAATACTACAATAATATAAATATATGTACTACAACAGTGCCACCCTGTGGCATAAATGATAATTTTATAATTTGGCTGCTCTAAGCTTAAGCACTGAAGAAATGGAGAGTATATCATTAAAGGACAACTGCGCCCTCAGACTCAAAAAACATATTAATTTCATCATGGTTTGATGTTTCCTACATTTTAATAGCACTCAGACCATTTTGAGCTTTTTAGATATTTTTAGATGCAATTTCTGACTCTGACCACATGGGGTCTGGCATATTGAAAAAATTCAGACTGTTTACTCTGCCTCTAAGTATCCCAGAATGCATTATTTGTCTCCAAAAAATTGCATCAGATCTGCCACGTTTTGCCTTAAGCTGCTGTCACTTCATTGACTTAACAGGCATTCACTGCAGTCTTAAAATCCCCTACTTTTGGTTAAAATGTTATCCTTTTTCAATGACCACTTAAAACACAAGCAGTGCAAATGCTACAGAACAGAACTGAAAAGTGCATTTTCTAGCTCTTTTATCTTAGAAATGCTAAATTGCTTTCTTTTGTGAAGGCTGAAATCTAGCTCTTCAAGGAATCTCCCCTCCCACTTCACACCTACCTTCCCTAGCTGTCAAACAGCCAAGGGTAATTTGACCATTATCTGCATGTGATTGACAGCTCACAGCAGGTGACCAGAGTAATGTACTGTTTTGCTTGTCTGCCTTTTCCTCCTTACAGTGGGAGACTTTTTTGTTGCACTACTCCTGTCAAATTTAAAACCAAGCTACATAGCACTGGCAATAATCCCTGCTTTGCAAAGCAATCTGCCACTTATTTTCCCTTCCTGTTTAAATAGCTAACAAAATGATACACTATAAACTTGAAATACTTTAGACTTGCATGACAGCACCCACATGCTTTTTTGAGTCAATATTTTAAAAAAATGATGGTAGTGCATACACACACGCAGACATACGCACGCAGACACACACACTGCTTTACTTCTACAATGATTTAGATTTTATTTTTCCATTTTATAGCAGTGTATTAACCAAGCAGAGAAATCTGGTTCAAAAGCAAGGATAAATTGATCCTGAAATACCTATGAACCTCAGCGCAAAAAATTAGGACAAAGCCATACAAAGAAGTGGGACAAAGGCACAAATGGAAAAGCACAGTCCGGGTCTGAACTGTCTGCAAACAGCTACAGTTAACTTTGAGTATGTGTCTACCTGTTTGAGCCAATATTCATTTTCCCCTGGAGAGCACTCTGCTTTGGCTTGTAAGCAGCCCCCCCCCCACACACACACACACATTCCACTTTCTCTTATTCCCTTCTGTTAGCAAATAGTATCCGCCATAACTCATCAATACTGTGTGTTTGTAAATTTATTTAAACTATGACCACAGTAGCCTACTGATGCAAGGTTATCCTGTTTTTCCACCCGAGAAATTAAGAAATGACTTAGTTTCAGAGCAGTCCTTGGTCAATTGTGATGGTTTCTTAACACATGCTTGCCTTTGCTTTGTGATTGTTTCCAGCCCCCTCATGCGAGCAACTAACAGGGTCTCTACCCGCTTTGCTCCCCCTCCCGCCCCAGGTGGTCCCACCTTTATTGGACTCAAAACCCCTCCCATCTTTCCAATAGCCAACCACAGTGCTAACCCAACACTACCTCCTCCATCTTCCCACTACTATCACACCTCCTCAACTAACATGTACAAGCATACCTTACCTATGCTCACTGCATGCACTCTCCTTGCATATCTTACATCCTACTAAAGCTCCATCATTCCCCCACTCAACCACTACCACTGTACTACTACTCACACCACCACTCATGTCTCACCCACACTCAACTCCCCTCCCACCAGCTCAAGAACCATCCCTATGCACCCCCACATATTCTACCAACTATATTACTCAAACATAAAGCATCCCTACAACTTAACATAGTAACCCTCCCACCATACCTAGTACCCACAGAGCACAATCAAAGTTTCCCTTATAAACAAACATTCAAAAACTGAGAAAACTAATAATCTCATGCATGTCAAAACTAGCCCTAAGTGGAGACATCCACCCCAACCAATTACCGCCCCATAGCTATTCTCTCTCCACTCTCCAAAATACTAGAGAGACGCATACACTCTCAGGTCTCAGACTACCTCCCAACAACCTCCTTTCTTGTACTCAGCATGGTTTCCAACCAAACCATAGCACCACCACTGCCTTACTCTCCTTTACTAACACTATCCTTCAGCATAAAAACAATGGCTCTCTCTCCTCTGCTACTTTCCTAGACCTATCTAAAGCAATTGACATGGTCCCACACAAACAACTTATCTCTGTCCTCAATAACCTATCCTTCTCACAATCAGTCACCAACTGGTTTCAGATTTACCTGTCTGACCGCCAACAATCCGTTGTATGGCAGAATGACATCTCCCCAACTACCTGTCTCCATAGGGGTTCCCCAAGGATCCATCCTTGGACCCCTACTCTTCTCTGTTTACACCAATAATCTAGCCTCTGCCACCAAACATGGCACACTCATACAATATGCAGATGACTCAACCATCATCTGCTTAGCCCAGTCCCTACCGAAACTGCAAAAAGTCACACAGGAAGCCTTTTCCTCTGTTGAAACATGGTTAGCCGATGCCCAATTAATACTCAACCCAAACAAAACTAAACTAAACTACTCATCTTCCAACCCACGAAACATACTCAAAACAACTCTCACTTTAACATCACAGCAAAAGACACCACCACTATGTACCCAACTGAACACACCAAATTGCTAGGAGTGGAAACAGAAACTAATATTTGACATTCACATATCCATGACCATAAAAAAAGTCCACAAAAAACTAGGAGCGTTATACAGAAATAAGCAATTTCTCACTAAAGCAGCAAAGATTTCAATAGCAAATTCCCACCTTATCTCCACCCTACTTTATGCCTCTCCAATATATACCAACCTAAGGCAATGTGATCTAAAACAAGCTAGACCTGCTACAACAAAAATCACCAAATTCGCCACAGGGGCATCCTACCATAGTCACCACTGTCCCGTACTTGCTGAACTGGGCTGGCTTGAACTCCCTCACCTGCTTCAGTGGTATCAACTCTCTCGCCCACAAACTAGTAAACCATCCACTAAATGTCCCATCCCTCCAGAATCTACTCCAACCCTATCGCACCACCAGACCACTAAGATCCAGCAACAAAAATCACTTGCAGATCACTAAAGCAAATAACTCTGCTGGTAAAGCACTATTCTCTTGCGCCATAGCCAAATTATGGAACTCACTCCCACCCACAATTACCTCCGTACCATCATGCACCCACTTCAAAACTTTACTAAAAGCGCAACTAAAAACATGCTGGCTATGCCCTTGCAACTCCCAGTCTAATATCATCCACCCCATCCACCCACTACCTTTCTTTCCACTCTCCACTAACTACCTTGATTTTAGCAAGCTCAGATGCTCATAATAAAAGCGTGAGCCGAGGCGCTAGGGATACTGCTAATAAATCAGTGTTGGATCTTTCCTTTGGTCGTTGTATTTGGATTTATCATTTATTTTTTATTTTTTGTTGCTATCAGATGCTCATAAGCCTAGTACTTATTATACAGCAGGAACTTCTCATTGTAACATTTGTTAATGTCTGTTATGTACTTCACAGATAAAGATTCTATTTGTCTCCTGATGTACTATGTTCATCTGTAAATATGTTATGTTCTTCATCTGTAAATATGTTGTAAGTAAGTGCTATGTTAAACTGTTAATCACTATAATCCAATGTAACTACTGTCTATTTTACTGTGGGGCTTTTCACCCCGGGCCTATGCTGAAAATAGACCTACGTCCAGTCGGACACTCCCAGTCAACAAATATAAATAAATAAAATAAATAAATAAATAGAAGTAGGATTATTGCTCCTATCAAATTAGGAAAGATTATGAAATACTAGGTCTTGCATTAGTATGAATTTTCAAAAGGGTATGAAATCTGAAACTTAAATGTCTGTCATTGATTTCATTCTTCAGTCTCTAATGATTTGGCAGCAAATGTCCCCAAAAAAAAAAAAAAAAAAAAAAAATTTGATTCAAAAAGATAATAGCCACACAATACAGCTGGTAACCTGTCAAAGAAGGGGCTCCTTTTAATATTAGTACTGCTAACTTGAGCACCTGACAAAATAAAAAAAAAACATGCATTTATGAAATGAAAGTTATCCCTAACTGGATTATTACAGTTAATGGTAAACCCTCCATGTTTTCTTCCAAAATAGCAATTTCTGGGGAGGGATTATTAGGGGAAGAGCAACATTTAGAGCCAAATTCAGGGACAGTTGAAAGGTTGGGATATGCCCAATTCTAAAAAAACAATTTATTTGCATGTACCTAGCAACCTGTTAATGCAGGAAATCTGGACAAGGCAAAATATATGTGGGGGGACATCAAAACAGTACAAAAAATTGATCTTGTATAAACAGAGAGCTGATCGAATAACAGGTCTTGCATTAGCATGCATTTTTCTGAAGGTTATGAAGGCTGAAACTCAGTGTCTCATTTAGTGACTTTATTCCGAAAGAGTTTGACTGAAAAACACAAAAATTGAGACTAACAATCCAAAAATAAGAAGCCTTGCTTGCAGTCACACACACTCTTGCCCCCTTGCTTGCAGTCACACACTCTTGCCCCCTTGCTTGCAGTCACACACACACGCACACTATTGCCCCCTTGCTTGCAGTCACACACACACACACTTGCCCCCTTGCGGACACACACAAACACACTTCCACCTTGCTTGCAGTCAGAATTTAGACATTGCAACAGCACTGAAACAGACATTCAAAGATAACCCTGTTGTCTAAGTTTCACTTTCGGTTAGTGATATTTTAAAATTCTCAGACCCTTTGCACATGAGAAATGCACATGTTATTGAATACACCTTCCTGATTGTATATAATTATATTCCTTGTACAATGCAGTCCAGTTTTAGTGGATGTTTTATATTTACTGTTTCAAACATTTTTCCTGAAAACAGTGCAACAAAATGCATGCACCAATAATGACAATACTGCCCAATTCTGAATATTTCCATCTCAAGTGTAGTCAGCCTTCTACAGTCCACCAGTATCAGTACATACGCACAATTTCTGAAGCAGTAAACGTCCTGTAAATAATTCCACATTAAAGCGATCTGTAACTAATGAAGCGGTTGCTGCTAGCCAAAAATTAGATAAGTCATGTCATCAACAAATAATGTCATAGTTGCCCTTTTTGAATAATTTACTTATCTTACACAAGAACAATAAGCTGGTAATACTGCAGTAGGGAATGGATGACAATCTTCTTCACCAGAAAGGAGTGCATCATCCACCCCATTTGTAACGCAGTGCAGTTTCACAAATGCATCTATGCGAGTAGAAACCACAGCCTTCTGCATCAAAAGCAAACAACCTGTTGTGATATTAGCAAAGCAAGAAGACATAAGCAGCACTAATAATTTTTGCAGCCCTGCATCTCTCAGCAACCTGTAAAATCTACTCAAATCAGTTGCATCTATGAACTTCACAGCACAAGAAATCTTGAGAGAGTTAAAATTTCCCCCTTGCTTGTAGTCACACACACAAACACACACACACACACACTTGGCCCTTGCTTGCAGTCTCACACACACACACACACACACACACACACACTTGGCCCTTGCTTGCAGTCTCACACACACACACACACACACACACACACTTGCCCCCTTGCTTGCAGTCTCACACACACACACACACACACACACACACACACTTGCCCCCTTGATTGCAATCTCACACACACAATTGCCCCCTTTGCTTGCAGTCTCACACACACACACACTTGCCCCCTTGCTTGCAGTCTCACACACACACACACACACACACACTTGCCCCCTTGCTTGCAGTCTCACACACACACTTGCCCCCTTGCTTGCAGTCTCACATGCACACACTTGCCCCCTTGCTTGCAGTCTCACACACACACAATTGCCCCTTGCTTTCAGAGTCACACACACACAATTGCCCCCTTGCTTTCAGAGTCACACACACACAATTGCCCCCTTGCTTTCAGTCTCACACACACACAATTGCCCCCTTGCTTTCAGTCTCACACACACACAATTGCCCCCTTGCTTTCAGTCTCACACACACACAATTGCCCCCTTGCTTTCAGTCTTACACACACAATTGCCCCCTTGCTTTCAGTCTTACACACATACACACACACAATTGCCCCCTTGCTTTCAGTCTCACACACACACACAATTGCCCCCTTGCTTGCGGTCAAACACATACACACAATTGCCCCCTTGCTTGCGGTCACACACACACTTGCCCCCTTGCTTTTAGGTCACATACACACACACACTTGCCGCTTGCTTGCATACACACACACACACACACACACACACACACACACTTGCCCCTTGCTGTATCCTATGGACATTAGAAGGCCTCCAGCTGAAGGCACTACATAGGTTACCTGTATTTTTTAGCAAGTTCCTCCTCCTATTTTATTTCTTCTCACTCAGAGCCCCTACCATGATAGTGCTATCCCTGGCCACAAAAACAAAATGGTTGCAAGGCATGTACTTCACTACCAGAAAACTGAGATCAGAAAAGCTTACCAGTGGCTTGTGTGCTATACTCGCTCACAAAATGTTATATTAACAGGCAGAATATCACTTTTCAGACTAAAGAAATAGTATTTTGTCTACCAAACTTTATAACAAAGTCAAAAAAAATATATGCCATGCTGATTCCATTATTTCAATAGGACTTGGCAGCAACTCACTCAAGGCATGCTGCTTGGCAGCTTTTACAATGACTAAGCTGCTGTGCTTGTACAAGCAGCAAAATTCCTCATTTCCTTTCCATCTATCTTCTATTTCTCTCTTATTTTCCTTACGTTTTTCATTAATTTAAAAACAAAACAACACGCAGGCTCAAAGAATATGATAGCAACTGTGACATTAATCTTACAAGAACCTACGCTCTATGTGTAACTGAGCATTGTGAAGTGTCTGAGGCTACTTCTAAACTATGGACACATACTGATGGACAAAATGTTGAACCTCTATATTGGTTCATAGGTTTATACTAGGCTATCTGCCCTAAGGCATTTATAAGCCTAGCCCAAAGTTTTGTGGCTTACGCCACCCCTTATATGAAAAAATACTGTACCCATTAGTTTGTTGTGCCTCTGCCCAGCAGTGACACAGAGATGATTCCCAGGGTAAACCTACGATCTCCCATCCACAGGTCAAGATTTCTCTTGAACAGAGCCAGCGAGGTGCTCTGCCTCACATGGACCGGGATTTTATTCCACAGCATAGGGAGTCTGAGTGATAAATCTATCCCTCCAGCATGTCCTATTTATATCCGTGCTAAGGTTTAAGTTGCTTGCTCTAGTGGTTTTGGTGGATTTGGATTTTTTGAGGTGGAGCATGTCCATTAATTCCGGGTTGGACATGGCCTTGTATGTCAGGCACATGTCACCTCTGAGCAGATGGTATGCGACTGAATAGAGCTGGAGTTTCTTCAATCTGGCAGCATATGACAGATTTTGGAGTCCCTTTATCCTTTTGGTGAGGAACTTTTGGGGTCTCTCCAATTGCTGCAGATGTCAGGTGAGATACATCCCGAATATGGCATTGTACTCGATCATTGGTCTGATAAGTGAAGAGTACAGGGGAACAATGACCTCACTAGATCTGGATGTGAATCCCTTCATGATCAGGTGGGCAATGTAGAAGGTCTTTCTAACCACTTTAGCAACGTGAGTGTCAAAAGAAAGGCCACTGTCAACCTGGGTCCCCAGGTCCCTGATAACCTCTTCTGTGCTTAGTGGATTGCCACCTATATGGTAGCTTGGGGTTACCTTGTTTTTCCCGAAGGGTATAACTATACATTTTTTGGCGTTTAACTTCAGGCCATGGCTCTGGCACCAGCTATCTGTTTCTTTGAGTCCCTTCTGAAGGATATCCGTGTCCGATGCACTTTCCACTATGGCGCCCAGTTTGCAGTCGTCTGCAAACTTTGTCAGCCAAAGTCCTCCCATGTTGGCCTGTACTTCTGAGAAGTAGATGCCGAACAATAGGGGGCCAAGGACTGAGCCCTGTGGGACACCACGTGTGACCAGCTTGGAGTCTGACATAGCGCCAGCAGCTCTAACCCTGTGGGTTCTGTCCTTAAGCCAGTTTGCAACCCATCTTGTGACATATGGGTTTACATTTAAGCTGGTAAGTTTTTCTACAATACCCGAGTGGGGTATTGTGTCGAAAGCCTTTGCAAGGTCAAGGTAGGCTGTATGGACTGCCTTTCCCTCATCAATGGCCTTGGTGACTGTTTCAAAGAAGATGACCAAGTTCAAAAGGCATGATCTGCCCTTGACGAAGCCAAACTGGGTCGGGTCCAATGTCTGCAAGTCTCCTATATCTTTGTTTATGAGCTCCATTATGATCCTCTCCATAGCTTTGCAGACTAGACTTGTTAAGCTTATGGGGCGGTAATTACCAGGGTCCGTAGAGGCACTGCCCTTGTGGAGTGGGACCACAGTTGCCGTACGCCACTCCTTGGGCATGTATCCTGTGGTAAGGCTGAGATTAAACAGCTGCCTTATGTGCGGGTTTAATTCCTCATTTCCTTCATTGCCTACATCACTGTATATTTACCTGCTATAGTAATCTTACATGGGAACCCAGAAATGCACTTAGCCTAGTTGCATGAAACAAGTATAGCTGCAGAAACCACCCCTGGAATACTACCACTCTCTTGCTGACTATTCATAAGTATGTTTACAGGCTGCAGAATTACTCAATAAATAAGTTTTATGCCTAATGGCTCCAGCGTCCACATTAAAATAATTTCATTACCCAGCTAACGGGGAAAAAAAAGGTATTATTCAGCTGTGGCAAAGTTTCAAGCAGGTAGCAGGTCTGATGACACACACAATAAAACGGAGCAAGCACAGTAGCATAACAAATAAAACGGAGCAAGCCCAGCAGCATAACCAATAAAACGGATTACTAATATTAAAAAAAATAAATAAAAAACATGACAAGACCGAAACGCGAAGCTCAACAACAGAAACAAACAGCCGAAAACATTACAAAACATCTGCAGCATGCAATCGCAAAGCACGAGGCATAAACAAACTAAAGAAAACAAAACACAGCTACAAATACAGCAAGGGTTTAAAAAAAAAAAAAACACACCAGCAACCACAATCGTGAAGCACAAGGCATCAAATAAAGAAAACCAAATATAGCTACAAATAACAACACAGTTTTTAAAAAACACCAGCAAGCAACTAAAAACACTAGACAGTAATACAATTACTACAAGCAGCAATACACTTACTTCAGAAGGAAACCCGAACGCAGCAAGCACAGAAACACAGGCCGACTCAAGAATACAAAAGATGCCAGCATTAAACATAACCGGGGAAATATAAACCCTGGATCAAAACAAAAATAACTAGGCTAAGCTAAAAATGCAGCTGCGAAAGGGAAGCACGTGGCACCCTTACAAACAGAAAAAAATTAACTCCACTAATGTGCAATTAAAAACTTGGGAGGACACAATATCAGGGCTAGGGAGGCATAGAAACAGGGACAAATTAAATTTAGGATACACTATTAAGAAGTAATAAGACTTACCTTGCTTATGAAGCAGCAAAACACTGGTGAAGAAGTGCTTCACATGAATAGAGTCGACCAGATTTGCTAACACAGAAAATTAGTTCCACACAGCACCTAGTCCATTTATTAGGTTAACAGTGGGCTGGGAAAGGCAGTGTTGACATTGCAATGTGGGAGGATCACAGGGATTCTGTACAGCATGCAAATAAGGCAGTGTTTACGTCACTTTGGGGGAGGAAACCTCCCAGGATCTTCAGCAAGAGCTATGGCAGATGTGACATTGAGACGACTAGACAGTTTTCATCTTGGTTTTAAAAATGAAAGTCAAACAGTACGGAAAAGTATGAAGCCTAAGCAGTAAAAGAGAATAGTGGATTTTTTTTTTAAAGCTGCGGTTATGTTTTTTTGAGGCTGTATCACATAACAGGATTTTAGGGAGACATCAGGTAGAGATATTTGATTTGATATCCCGTTTTCCTTTAAGACCTGGACATTTTGTGGAATCCAAGATTATTTGCCAATAGAGTTCTTTATACTCTAGTTTAGCTTCCCACATACCACCCCTGATTTCCTTAGGAACAACTTCCAAAACAAAGAAAGAAAAGGAAGCTTGAGAACACCTTAAAGTGCGTCTATACAGTGCATTTTTATTGTATTGTCTTCTAATATCATAAAGGTGTTCATAAATTCAGCTTTTTAATTTTCTGTTTTCCCCACATAAAAGGAGCTGCAAAAATTGCACATAGTAATATACACAACCCCTTGAGTGTTAGTTGGAGTAGCAATCACTAACTGTATTTCTGTGCCTTGAAGGGATGGTAATGTGGGTTTTATTGGCAACATAAGCACATTGCGAACAAGCTCCGCGTTTGAAAGTCCCTGACCTTCGTAAGGAACTATTAGGTTTATGTGCTTTAAACTCAAAAAATTGCTTAAAGTTTTGGTCCTTCTGATAAGTTTCAAAGGTTACTTTTTAAGAACCTCTAGGTCAGAGAATTCAACAAACTTATCCCATTCCCTAGTAATAACTTCTTTAATAGCACATGAATCCCCTGAATAATCAAAAATAAAAGCATCTCCAAAATTCTCTCCTGTGTCGTTTGAGGGGACTGGAGAAATAGTATTATGTAAACACCTTCCTAAAATGGGGGCAAACCTATCAATTCTCCCCTGAACCACCACATCCAACATTTCTTCCAATAAACTGTGGGGGTATCCACGTTCCCTAAACATGTCCAAAACTTTATTACTTTCAAGAAAAAAATCATCATTGGATGTCAGCCTACTAATCCGAACCAATTGACCTTTAACAAGGTTCTTTTTCTGAAAAAAAGGATGACCACTTTTAAAGTGGAGATAGGAATTAGAAAAGTTTCTTTCCGAAAAACTTTTGATGAGAAACCATCCTTAGTTTTGGTAAGGTTGACATCCAAAAATGTAAGGACAAAAGGATTATAACCAAGTAAAATCCAAAAATGTGGTGGTACCTTTTATATATTCCAAAAATTCAATGAATTTCTCATAAGAACCTTCCCAAAAAGTAACTATGTCGTCCAAAAACCTTTTATATAAACACCATAATGATGCAAAAGGACTTTTCAGGACATATAGCTCCTCCCACCTAGATAATATAATATTAGCATAGGTTGGGGAACATTTGGCACCCATGGCTACTCCCTTGGTTTGCTTAAAAAACTCTCCCTGAAAAAACATAAAATTGTTATTCAGAATGATATCCATAAACTGTAAACAGTTATTAAAATCACCCTGGGAGAATAGTTTACTATCCCTCATACTCTCTTCCTCACGATGTGGAACTTCAATGGTTGGAATAGACCCAAAATGGAGAATTGATAGGTTTGCCCCCATTTTAGGAAGGTGTTTACATAATACTATTCTCCAGTCCCCTCAAACACAGGAGAGAATTTTGGAGATGCTTTTATTTTTGATTATTCAGGGGATTCATGTGCTATTAAAGAAGTTATTTCTAGGGAATGGGGATAAGGTTATTGAATTCTCTGACCTAGAGGTTCTTAAAAAGAAACCTCTGAAATTTATCAGAAGGACCAAAACTTTAAGCAATTTTTTGAGTTTAAAGCACATAAACCTAATAGTTCCTTACAAAGGTCAGGGACTTTCAAATGCGGAGCTTGTTCGCAATGTGCTTATGTTGCCAATAAAACCCACATTACCATCCCTTCAAGGCACAGAAATACAGTTAGTGATTGCTACTCCAACTAACACTCAAGGGGTTGTGTATATTGCTATGCGCAATTTTTGCAGCTCCTTTTATGTGGGGAAAACAGAAAATTAAAAAGCCGAATTTATGAAAACCTTTATGATATTAGAAGACAATACAATAAAAATGCACTGTATAGACACACTTTAAGGTGTTCTCAAGCTTCATTTTCTTTCTTTGTTTTGGAAGTTGTTCCTAAGGAAATCAGGGGTGGTATGTGGGAAGCTAAACTAGAGTATAAAAGAACTCTATTGGCAAATAATCTTGGATTCCACAAAATTTCCAGGTCTTAATGATATACTTTCCATTTCTTCAGTGCTTAAAGCTTACAGCAGCCAAATTATAAAATTATCATTTATGTCACAGGGTGGCACTGTTGTAGTACATATATTTATATTATTGTAGTATTTAAACCTATTTAGATTGGATTATGTATTATATATTTTAAACATTTCTTAGGTCATAAAATATTAATGTCTTGTTTGTTTAATGTGTATTATGTGTAATGTATAATTGGTTTTTATGACAAAGAACAATTTTATTTATTTATTCCTCATACGTTGCTCTTTCATCATGGTTATAACTGTTTTTTATTGGTTAATTGGTGGAATTAATCAATGGAGGAAGTATAAAAGGCATCTTATTTTGATGTTTTTTTAGCTTTCTGATGAAGATCTTTGTTGTAGGGGTCGAAAACGTATGTAATTTTAGTGGCGTTAAACTGTGGATTTAAGCCTTGGACGTGCAACTTGGTTTTTAAACTTGCTTTGAATAAAGGCGGATGGTGTTTCAGTCATTCATTTGGATTCCTATCAGGCTTTTTTTGGTTTGGTTTTAGTTATATTAGCTTGTTCATCCATCGTTTTTTGGTTTAATTACGATGGCGGGGAATCCAGAGGGTGAAACCGAACTTGAATCACCCAACCACCATGGGAAGGGTGAACTACGCAAGGTGATTGGGCAGTTATCACAATTGGTGGAACTACTGACACCAACTTGTTCTTCTATTGTTGAACTTGTTTCCGGTTTGAACAGTGTTTCTCAATCTTTGCTGTCTTCACGGAATAATCAGCCTAACGGACGTTTTTCAGCTTCTAACAACAACGAATGTTCTGAGGGACCTAAATTAATCACTCATGATGACTTTGGAGATTTTCCCCGTTTGTTACGTTCCAATTCAATACCGGCTCGTGAAAATAGAACACGAGAACAAACCAGTGGACACGCTGGTGGTTTGCATGAAAACCAAGGTGACTTTTCTTCTGACTTGGCTGTTAATGATTTAAAAGCATTTTTAGATAAGAATTTTTCTATGAATGGTTCTTTAAAAGTAAATCGACAGAGAGAACATGTAAAAACTTAGAGAACCTGGATGATTTTTATTATTTTTTGGAGAAGTATAAACGGTTAGGATGTGATTGCACATTTCTTAAAGAATGCCTCGATAAACAGTTAGTGCCAAAGGGGCTCAGAATTGTGAAATTTCCTAATAATGTTGTTCATGGGTCTGAATTCCATTCTGAATTAATCAAAATATATGACAAAGGTGGTTTAGATGTTGTCAGTGCTATTATTAAAGAAAATGAGAGAATTAGGATGTCTATTCTAGACCAAATAGAAACTATTAATAACAGCATTATTAACGACCTTGTTTTTACCACTGAAACTGAGAAGAAATTGTATTTTGACATTTTTTCTAATAGAGATTAGGTGTACTAAGAACATGACGAGGAAACAAACAAAACTGGAAAGAGATGTAAGGGACTATAGGGAGGGCAATGCTTACCCTGCACCCAAGTCTTCTAACCCCTCTGGTAGCTCATGGTCTAGGAGGTATCCCATAAGTTCTGTACCTTCTTTACAAGAGTTTGAAGAAGACAGACGAAGTGTTTAATGAAGATCACGAATGTTTTCCCCAGGAACCCCTACCCCCTTTAAGGAGGTCGGACAGGATTCGCAACCAGAATGCTGTCCGTTACCAACCTTACAACTACAGGTGGAACCACAGGAGATAAATTCAGATAGTAATTCTCAAACAGTTCAACAAGGTTTCAATTTTCATTTCAAAGGATACAATATTTTTAATTATTCCAATTTGCCATTAACTGTGCAACATTTTGATTTGTTTTCTAAGGGTTTCAAGTTCATTCCCTTGAGAAAGGCCAGCATACCTAAGTTAATAGTGGATCTCAAATTATTTTTAAGGAAAATGAACTTGTCCCTAATTTTTGAGAACACCAAAACAAGTTATTTATGTAATAATTCTTTAAAGAGAAAAAGTGTTTTTAATCCGCCATTACATCCCCAATTGAAAAACTTAGAAAGTGTTCTAGAAAGGGAAATTAGGAATACAGTAGTCCAGCATAAGATTTACCCTAATTTAACACATGAGGAAAGAAAAGTGTTTAATGAACTTAGGAATAACACCAATATCAGGATTATGCACCCTGATAAAGGGGGTGGAACGGTTCTAATGGATTTCATTATTTATGACTCCAAGATGAAAGAATTGTTATATGATACTAACAAATATGCTAGAGCTTCTATTAAAGAAGTAAATGTATCCTATTCAAAAATTAATTTACTACTAAATGATTTACTTTTGGAGGGTTCCATTTCTCAAGAGAATTTTAACTTTTTGACTAATCCACATCCTAGAGTCCCCTCAGTGTTCGGTATACCTAAGGTCCACAAAGATCAGAAGGACCCCCTTTTGCATATTATTGTCTCCTCAGAAGGTTCAGTTACCACCCCACTGGCAAAGTTTGTGGATGAGAAACTGAAACACCTTTCTTACCAGGGTACTGCCACATTGAAAGATTCCTGGGATTTTCTCAGATGTGTTGAACCTAATTTGCTTTCTCCTGATTTGGTGTTCGTTACATTGGATGTAGTGGACCTCTTTGGGTCTATTCCTCACGATGTGGGACTTCAATGGTTGGAAGAGAGTATGAGGGATAGTAAACTATTCTCCCAGGATAATTTTAATAACTGTTTACAGTTCATGGATATCATTCTGAATAACAATTTCATGTTTTTTCAGGGAGAGTTTTTTAAACAAACCAAGGGAGTAGCCATGGGTGCCAAATGTTCCCCAACCTATGCTAATATTATATTATCTAGGTGGGAGGAGCTATATGTCCTGAAAAGTCCTTTTGCATCATTATGGTGTTTATATAAAAGGTTTTTGGACGACATAGTTATTTTTGGAAAGGTTCTTATGACAAATTCATTGAATTTTTGGAATATATAAAAAGTACCACCACATTTTTGGATTTTACTTATAGTTATAATCCTTTTGTCCTTACACTTTTGGATGTCAACCTTACCAAAACTAAGGATGGTTTCTCATCAAATATTTTTCGGAAAGAAACCTTTTCCAATTCCTATCTCCACTTTAAAAGTGGTCATCCTTTTTTCAGAAAAAAAACCTTGTTAAAGGTCAATTGGTTCGGATTAGTAGGATGACATCCAATGATGATGATTTTTTTTCTTGAAAGTAATAAAGTTTTGGACATGTTTAGGGAACGTGGACACCCCCAAAGTTTATTGGAAGAAATGTTGGATGTGGTGGTTCAGGGGAGAATTGATAGGGTTTGTCCCCATTTTAGGAAGGTGTTTACATAATACTATTTCTCCAGTCCCCTCAAACAACACAGGAGAGAATTTTGGAGATGCTTTTATTTTTGATTATTCAGGGGATTCATATTAAAGAAGTTATTACTAGGGAATGGGATAAGTTTGTTGAATTCTCTGACCTAGAGGTTCTTAAAAAGAAACCTCTGAAATTTATTTATCGGAAGGACCAAAACTTTAAGCATTTTTTTTTAGTTTAAAGCACATAAACCTAATAGTTCCTTACGAAGGTCAGGGACTTTCAAATGTAGAGCTTGTTCGCAATGTGCTTATGTTGCCAATAAAACCCACATTACCATCCCTTCAAGGCACAGAAATACAGTTAGTGACTGCTACTCCAACTAACACTCAAGGGGTTGTGTATATTGCTATGTGCAATTTTTGCAGCTGCTTTTATGTGGGG
Organism: Protopterus annectens; assembly: GCF_019279795.1. NCBI lineage: Eukaryota > Metazoa > Chordata > Ceratodontiformes > Protopteridae > Protopterus > Protopterus annectens. The sequence goes on from NC_056729.1 coordinate 1,527,855,667, forward strand.
AAAACAGAAAATTAAAAAGCCGAATTTATGAACACCTTTATGATATTAGAAGACAATACAATAAAAATGCACTGTATAGACACGCTTCAAGGAGTTCTCAAGCTTCATTTTCTTTCTTTGTTTTGGAAGTTGTTCCTAAGGAAATCAGGGGTGGTATGTGGGAAGCTAAACTAGAGTATAAAGAACTCTATTGGCAAATAATCTTGGATTCCACCAAATTTCCAGGTCTTAATGATATACTCTCCATTTCTTCAGTGCTTAAGCTTAGAGCAGCCAAATTATAAAATTATCATTTATGCCACAGGGTGGCACTGTTGTAGTACATATATTTATATTATTGTACTATTTAAACCTATTTAGATTGGATTATGTATTATATATTTTAAACATTTCTTAGGTCATAAAATATTAATGTCTTGTTTGTTTAATGTGTATTATGTGTAATGTATAATTTGTTTATGACAAAGAACAATTTTATTTATTTATTCCTCATACGTTGCTCTTTCATCATGTTTATAACTTTTTTATTGGTTAACTGGTGGAACCAATCAATGGAGGAAGTATAAAAGGCATCTTGTTTTGATGTTTTTTTAGCTTTCTGATGAAGATCTTTGTTATAGGGGTCGAAAACGTATGTAATTTTAGTGGTGTTAAACTGTGGATTTAAGCCTTGGACGTGCAACTTGGTTTTTAAACTTGCTTTGAATAAAGGCGAATCGTGTTTCAGTCCTTCATTTGGATTCCTATCACGCTCTTTTTGGTTTGGTTTTAGTTATATTAGCTTGTTCATCCATCGTTTTTTGGCCTTTGAACAAAGGCCAGATGATTCAAAAATATGTCCTGGCATTCTGCCTGAATTAGACAATTGTCCAGGTATGGGTATATTTGAATATTTCGTTGCCTGCAAAATGCAACAACTGGAGCTAGGCACTTTGTGAATACCCTAGGCGCAGTGGATAAGCCAAAGGGCAGTGCAGAGAACTGATAGTGCGTGTAACGTGCTTTGAAGATTAGGTATCTTCTACAAGATTCCCTGATTGGGATGTACAGGTATGCTTTTTTAAATTTAGTGCTGCCAATCAGGCATCTTTGCCTAGCATAGGAAGTAATTGGTGAAGAGTCAGCATCTTGAATTTTGGAATCTCCAAAAAGGTGTTTAGAGTAGACAGGTCCAGGATAGGACACCACAAATTGTCTTTTCTGGGTACCAGGAAAAGTCTGGAGTAGAAACCTTGTTCCTTTTCCTCTTCTGGTACCAGTTGAATAGCCCCCATGCTTGAGAGAGAAAGTACTTGTTTTTGGGCCTCTGCCCACTGATTTGAGGATGGGTCCGGCCATCTGCTTGGTGTTGGCAACGTGTGGAAGTGAAATCTGTACCCCTGGGACACTATATTTAGAACCTATTTGTCCTGGGTAATGAGTTCCCAGTTCTTTGCATGAAGAGCAATCTTTCCCCCCCAAAGGGGCAGTCAGATGATAAGTGCTTGGAAATTTTAAAAGGAAGTCAATGAAACAGTTTACCATAGGGGGGAGTCTTATTACTCCCAGATTTGGAAGTAGAGGCCCCCTACTGCTTAGTCCCGTGTGTCCCCTGGGACTGAAACCTGGGGTTTTTGCTGTGTCTGGGTTTGCCTTGAGAAGACCTGGAAGGGGCTGAAAAGGACCAGTTCTTAGAGGGACAGTGCCTACTAAATCTAGGAGGCTGAACTTGTAAGAAATCTTTAACAGTTCGCATAGATTTAGCTTTATCTTCCATCTTTTTAAGAACTTCCTCAGCCTTGTTGCCAAACAGGCGGTCCTGATTTAAGGGAGCATCCAACAATTTAGCTTTAACATGATCAGGCAAAGATTGCTCCTTAAGCCAAGCATGCCTTCTGAGCACAGACCCAGTGACAGCAGCCCTTCAAGAGGCCTCTAATGAATCAAAACCACATTGCAAAGTATGTTTTCCAACTTGTTCAGCAGAATGCAGTACATCCCGTAATTCTTTATTTTCCACACAGTCAGGAATCATCATTTTCTGTTTAAGCAATCCAATAACATGTTGCTGATACTTTAACATATGAAACTGGCAGTTTAAAGCCCTAATGGCCAAGGTTGTAGAACTGTAAACCTTCTTACCCCATCTATTCAGCGCCGCCCTGGAATCTCTATCAGAAGGGGTAGGATTTTTAGCAGTAGAAGCCTTAATGCCCTTGGGCCCCTGTGAAATGGTCTCTGGATCAGCAACAGGATTTTTAAAAAGGAATTTGTGTGACTCAGGGACCCTGTAGTATCTGTCTGGTTTTCTGGGAGCAGGAGGCAAGGAATCAGGGGCCAAACTAGATTCCGAAAAAGCATCAACAATGTCTAGTACAGGAGGAATAGCTAAAAGCCTATGCTGAGGTAGAAATAAGAAATCCCCTAAGCCTCTTTTTTCAATCAGATAAATCCTGGCTTTCCCAGTGGAAATGCTCCCCTAGAGTATGTAAGGTTTCCCCAAAATAAAAATCCTCTGCAGGGGAAGCAGAGGGAATGGAGCCCTCTGCATCAGAATCCCCATAAGTAGATAAGGGCAAATCCAGATCATCAGAAAAAACAGAATCCTAGTCAGAAGATTCATAAACTACTTCAGTCCTAGGCCTCTGAGAAGGGGGGGGGGGCTAGCTACCCTTGATTAAAGTTATTAGAGCTTCAGCCATTTGTTTTCTAGGCATAGAGGCCTGAGCATGTGGCCTGGGGATCGTTTTTTTGAGTCATGGTTCGAGATTTAGGCCTAAGAGAAGGAGGCGATGATTTAATATGCAAGTCCATAGGCCTGAATACATCCTCAGAAGCCGGTGCCTGCACAGCGGCTCCAGACCAATCCAAGGTAGAGACATCCGCAGGTTCTATAGTTGAAGCATCTCGCGGCATACTGGACACCGAATGGGTCTCATTAGAGGCGTGTGAATCAGAAGCAGTGGGTATCAGGGGCTGCGAAAGCACCTCACTAAGTACCGGTGAACTGGCGACTGGGTTAGGAGAAGCGTCATCGGCAGTTTTGGACCTTGGCAGCCTGTCTCTGTCTTTATCTTTGCGTTTTTTCGGAATCCCGGTAGTCAAATGGCTAACGGATGACATTTCTGGATAATTAAACCAAGAACCGAAATATTTAGAGGCGAAAATATACCGACGATGGATAGTGTGCTGATTAAATAAAGCACAAAACCGACAGCAAGGTACATCGTGGTCAAAGCCTAGGCAAAGAATACAATACAAATGAATATATGAGGTATTTGCTTTCCACAAGCAAAGCAATTATTAACTTTTACTGACATCAGAAAGGAGCAAGAAAAAGTTTCCTCAACGGGCTACTTAGCTTTAGTTGAAGACTTTGGTTCGGAAACTCAAAAACGAAAATGTCAGGAGTAGGCAGACTGGCACTTGCAAACTGCTTCTGGCACCGCACGGTAAAAAAGACTGGTGTAATGTCATCGGCTGCATGTTTTACACCCCTGACGTCCTGAAAGAAGGGATATCAACCGACGCAGACCCAAGACTTTGTTAATCAGGCCGACTGAGGGCTACCTGCAAGCAGATAACCCAAATGTAATGACTGCAACAGTGAAACCCGGAGAACATCCAGGACTGCAACAGTGAATACACTAACATCCACATTTATGGTAAGTGTACACAACTGTATTATGTTCTTCCTGTTTCACTGTTGCAGTCATCACATTTGGGTGGATTCCCAAAGCTGAGGAAATGGGTGGAGGCAGACAAGGAAACTGGGGGCTGGCTAGGATGCCCTGCAAGACTGCAGAAGCCAACCCTGCTCTGGATCTGGAGAAGACAGGCAGGTGGTAATGTAAGGTAAAGGTGTGAACAGAGTCCAGTGGCAGCCTCCAGGATGTCCCTGGTGGTGACTCCTCTGAGGAAATCTGCAGAGGTGGAGGCTGCTCTGGTGGAGCGAGTCCTGACCCCCTCGGGGGAAAAGCTTTCCCTGTTGTTTGTAGCAGAAATGGATGCAATGTGCTATCCACTTGGAAATAGTTTTAGGGACGGCTTTACCCACTGCCCCTGCAGCAAAGCTAACCAGCAACTGATCAGACTTTTTGAAGGATTTAGTCCTGTCATAGATAGAATCTGGGCTGTCTGTGCACATCTAGAGAGTGCATAATCCTTTCCCCCTTGTTCTGTGGGTTAGGAATTAAGAAAAAAATGTGGGCAAATGAATGGACTGGTTGAGAGCCACATTGGACACCACCTTGGGCATGAAGGATGGGTTAGTCCCGAGTGATACCCTGTCAGTATAGAAGATGATGAAAGGTTCCACAGCCATGAGTACTTGCAGCTCAGAGACCCTTCTGGCTGAAGTGATGGCCAGAAGGAAAGCGGTCTTCCAGGAGATAAATTTTAGCTCCGCTGAAGAGGCTGGTTTGAAGGGTGGCAGGGTGACACAAAGTTGAGGTCCTAAAGTTGGGGTTGGTGCTCTTCTTGGTGGCCTCAAGTTGCAAGCCCTTCTTAGGAACTGTTTGATCAAAGTGTGTGAGAAAAGGGGCTACTCGGTGGGAAAATGAGCAGAGATAGAGACATGAATTTTAACAGAGGAAAAAGGGAGGGCAGTGTGTAGCAGGTCAACCAAGTAATCCAGGATGAGAAGGAGGGAGGGCTGTGCTATATTGGTTCCCTTAGCCTGAATCCAGGTGCAAAACCTTTTCCATTTGTCAACATAAGACTTTCTAGTGCTAGGGCGTCTAGCCTCACATATAAAATCTAGAATCTGTTTACTGAGATTGGCAGCTTGATCAGTGGTCAGGGAATAAGTCAAACTGCCAAACTGAGGGTTTGCAATTGGGGATGCATGAATTCTCCTTCCCTCTGGATCAAGAGGGTTGGGGTCTGAGGGAGATGCCATAGTGGCAGTGGGGACAGGCTGCGCAGTAGTGGGTACCAGTGCTGGCGAGGCCAGTCTGGAGCAATCAGAATTGTCCTTGGTCTTTCCTCCCTTATTTTGAGCAGTGCCCTGGTAATGAGAGGTAGTGGGGGATATGCATAGACAGAGAGGTTGACCCAGGGGAAGTATACGGCATCCATTTTCCAGGCCCTACAATGAGGCTCCCTGGTGCAGAACCTGCTGAGCTGATGGCTGGAGTGGGAAGCAAAGAGGTTGTCCTTCAGGGTGTCCCATTTCTGAGGTATTAGGGTGAAGTTTCTTTGGTCTAGCTGCCACTCGTGTCGGTCCAGAAGATTTCTGCTTAAGTTGTATGCCAGAGAGTTTAGAGAGCCTGGCAGGAATTGTGCTAACAGGTGTAGTTGCATGGCTGAGGCTGTGTGCCAAAGGGTCATGGCGAGCCTGCATAGAGGGTAGGAGCGAGTCCCTCCCTGCTTGTTGATATACCACATCACAGTGGTGTTGGCTGTTTTGATCAGTAGAGCCCCTGGGGAGAGAAGGGACCTGAAAGCTGTCAATGCGTGCTGGACAGCTAACATTTGTTTTTGGTTCATGTGCAGATGTATTTGCTGTGGGCTCCATTGGCCCTGTATGCACTTGCCGTCCATGTGTGCACCCCAGGCATAGTCTGATGCATCCGTGGTGAGGGTTTGGTGGTGAGAAAGGTAGTCCCTTTGTGGGAGCATGCTTCTGCCCACCAAAGAAAATCTGTCCTTGGGCAAGGTATCACTGGTATGAGTTTCCAGGTCTTGAGAGTGCTGGCACCAAAGGCGTTTTAGACATACCAATGAAGTTTCCTCATATGCAGTCTGGCATATGGAAGGAGTAGAATTCAAGATGCCATGAACTCCACAGCTAGCAGTATTTTTCCTTGCGGACAACTGGGTTCTGGTGGCTAGTTCAGAGAAGTAGGCTGTCGGGTTAAGTTTGCTTTTCTGGTGTAAGGGATGCCATTCTGGGATGGTGTCCAGGCTTGCTCCCAGTAATATAATCCTTTGGGTGGGCACTAGTTTGGATTTCTTTTCATTGATAGTGTACCCTAGGGAGGTCAGTAGGGACTTTACAAAGGCCAGGTGCTTGAGCAGCTTTTCCTGACTGCCTGAATCATCTAAGTATGGGTAAATTTGTATATTTGTCTGCAAAAAGCAATGGTGGGAGCCAGACATTTGGTAAAAACTCTGGGAGCAGTAGCTAATCCAAAGGGAAGGGCAGAGAACTGAAAATGCAGAAATCCTGCCCTGAAACGTTGATATTTCCTGCATGATTCCCTGATTGGGATGTGCAGGTAGGCCTCTTTTAGGTCTAGGGTGGCTAGCCAAGCATTCTTGGACAGCAAAGGTAGTAGTTGCTGGAGGGTGAGCATTTTGAATTTTGGTATCACCAGGAAGGTGTTTAGAATGGATAGATTGAGGATGGGGCACCAGGTACCCTCTTTTCTGGGTACCAAGAAAAGTCTGGAGTAGAAACCTTGGCCTATCTGTTCTGCAGGAACATGCTCTATTGCCCTCACAGAAAGCAGGGAAAGGACTTGCTTTCTGACCTCTGCCCACTGGTTTGCAGAATGATCCGGGAACCTTTCTGGGGTTGGGAGAGTGTGGAAAGAAAATGTGTATCCCTAGGACAGTATGTTGAGGACCCAGCAGTCATTGGTAATGGTGGCCCAGGTGCTTGCGTAGAAGAGTTTTATTGCAAGGGGCAAGTGTAGGTGGGCAGAGGAAGGGGGTGGAAGTGGAGAGTCATTGCGAGTTCTTACCATGAGGGGGTGGCTTTGCACTCCCTGATTTAAAAGTCGAGGAACTCCATTGCCTTGATCTCTGCATTCCCTGTGGCTGCTGTCTGGGGGGGGGGGGGGGTCTGCTTCCCCAGGGTCTGGGCTGAACTGACCTGGAGGGGACAAGAAAGGACCAGTGCTTAGAGGGACAATGCCTACTGAACCTGGGTGGCTGGACCTGTAGGAAATCCTTAACTGTCTGCATAGATTTAGCTTTTTCTTCCATCTTTTTTAAGACCTCCTCAGCCTTGGTGCCAAATAAATAGTCTTTGTGCAAGGGTGCATCCAATAATTTAGATAAGACATGGTCTGTCAAGGGCGATTCCTTAAGCCAAGCATGCCTTCTAAGGATAGAACCGGTGACTGCTGCCCTGCAAGAAGCTTCTAGGGCGTCAAAACCACAGTGTAAGGTGTGCTTAGTTACTTGACTTGCAGAGTGCATTACCTCTTGTAACTCTGTTTTCTGCACAAGCAGGAAAGGGTGATATTTTTTGTTTGAGGAGTTGCATGGTATGTTGCTGAAAAAATAGCAAGAGTAGCAGAGAGGTATACTTTTTTACCCCATCTGTCTAGTGCTCGGGAATCCTTATCTGAGGGTTGGGATTCTTAGCTGAAGTTGCTTTAATTCCTTTAGGTCCTTGAGAAATAACCTCAGGGTCAGCAATAGGATTTTTGAAAGGAAATCTGTGAGAGTGAGGGATTCTCTAATACGTCAGGTTTTCTGGGAGCAGGAGGGAGAGCGTCAGGAGTCGAACTAGATCCCAGCAGGAAATCATCATCCACAACATCCAGGACAGGAGGAATGGCCAATGGTCTGTGCTGTGCAAGATCTAAGAATTCTGAGTCTTTTAGACTAGGGGTAGCCCTGACATTTGCATTGGAAATGCTCCCTTAAAGTATGAAGGGTTTCCCCAAAGGAAGATTCCTCGGGTGGAGAGACTGAAGGAATGGATCCCTCTGCATCAGAATCCTTATAAGCAGACAGAGGTTGCATATCTTCATATTTAGATGCATCAGAGTCATCAGACTCCTGTTCAGATAAAACTACTAGGAACAGATCTCTTTCTTTTGGAAGAGGTAGCTTGTCTTCCTCCGATCAGCATTACAAGGTTTTCTGCCATTTTAAGCATTGGAGACTGAGGCAAGGAAGTAGGTGTCAGATTGGGTCGTCGGTTTCTTGGGCGTAGTTCATACCCTGGGCCTTAGAAACTCGTTAGTTTTCGAAAGAACGGTAGAAGCAAAAGAAGTCGGCTTGTGGCGAGAATCGGTAGTGCGAAGTACTTCCCTGGAAGCCGGTACCTGCTCAGCGGCTCCAGACCCATCCAAGGTAGAGACAACTGCAAGATCCTTAGTCGAAGAGTTTTGCGGTATACCAGACTCCGAAAGGGTCTCTGTAGCAGTGTGTGAATCCACAAAAACAGCATCAGGGGCTGCAAAAACGCCTCACTGAGGACCGGAGAGCTGACTACTAGATTAACGGAAGGGTCGTCGGTAGATTTGGACCTGTTCGGTCTGTCTCTGTCTTTATCCTTTAAGTTTTTTAGAAGATCTGCTGTTGGATGGCTTACCGAAGCCATATCGGAATTAAGAGGACTGAAAGCGAAAATATCTAGCCACGATAAAGGGCCTGACGACGTATAGCTCTGACATTGAATAAAGCACAAAAGCAACAGCGAGGAACGTCGTGGTCTGGGCCTAAGCAAATGACGCATTAAGAATGAAAGTCTCAGTGTGGTATTTGCTTTCCACAGGTGAGACATTTGTTAACTTTTTCTGACATCAGTTAGAGCAAGAAAAAAGGATCCCCAACAGGGTACTTTGCTTTAGAAGACTTCAGCTTCAATTCAGAAGATGAAACTCGGGTAGCGGCCGACTGGCACTTGTGTGAACTGCTTCTGCTTCGGGCTCCTCGGCAAGAAAGACTGGTGTAATGGCGTTGGCTGCCTTACTTTATACTACTACTGACCTGACATCAGTCCTGAAGTGACAGCAACAGACGCAGAAACACTAAGCCTCTGGTATTCGGGCCAGCCGAGGGCTACCCTGGCAGGGACAACCCAAATGTGATGACTGCAACAGTGAAACACGAAGAACATCTCACTGTTGATGCAAAGCTCCACAAACGAGATCTGAGGAACATTGGGAGAGCAGGGCATTGTTGGTATGGGGAGCAGCTCAAGTCAGGAAGCTCTAGCTGTGGAAAAAGCAGCCAGTTGGTTCAGAGGATTGGAACAGAGACCCATAGGTTAATGAAATGAACAGGTAAATGAAGAGGACATCAGATCTGTAATTCAAAGTGGAAAGAGACGATGTTGAAATGGGGGGTTGGGGGGGTTCAAGAAACAAAAAGAAAATGGGATTTTGAATGCAGGCCTTTAAGAAGAACAATAAGCATACAGAATATTCTATCTATAAATTAGCAGAAAGTGTTCTAAGAAAGTACAGTTGTGTACACTTACCATAAATGTAGATGTTCGAGTGTACTCACTGTTGCAGTCATTACATCTGGGTAATCTGCTTGCAGGTTGCCCTCAGTCGGCCTGATTAACAAAGTCTTGGGTCCTGCGTCGGTTGCTGTCCCTTCTTCCATGACGTCGGGTCGTCAGGGGTATAAAACATGCAGCCAATGCCATTACATCAATTTTTCTTGCCCCAGATGCCCTCCAAAATGGGGAGCAAAATATGTGTGTATATCTATCTATATATATATATATATATATATATATATATATATATATATATATATATATATATATATATATATATATATATATATATATATATATATATATATATATATATATATATATATATATACACACACACATATACACACACACACACACAATGTATATAAAATAACACACAAAACATATACCGCCAAACAAAAGCAAATACGCCCAAAAAGGCTTTTAAGCATAGTAAAAGAAAGGAGAGGTATAGTAAGAGAAAAACAGGGGGCTGGAGAGTGGGTAACCAGGACTGCAACAGTGAATACACTTGAACATCTACATTTATGGTAAGTGTACACAACTGTACTATGTTCTTCGTGTTTCCCTGTTGCAGTCATTACATTTGGGTAGAATCCCAAAGCTATGGTTGGGAGAATGGCTTTATACAGCATTAGGAGCAGCTATAAGGACCTGCAGGACAGCAGTGACAAAGCCAGCTCTGGATTTAAAGAGATGAGAAGCAAATGGTAATGTTTGTTGTGTATGAACCGAGCTCCAGGTAGCAGCTTCTAGAATGTCTCTGGTAAGAACCCCTCTGAGAATGACTGCAGAAGTAGATGCAGCCCTGGTGGAATGAGACCGGATCCCCTTGGGGATAGGTTTACCATGGTGCATGTAGCAGAAATAAATGCAATAGCTTATCCATTTGGAAACAGTCTGCTTTGAAATACCTTTTCCCTCTGCCCCTGCAGCAAATGCCACCAATAGTTGCTCAGATTTTCTTAGAGATGTCGTTCGGTTTAAGCAGAATCCAAGTTGTCTATGTACATCCAATGAATGCAAAATCCGCTCACCCTTGTTCTGTGGATTGAGGAAGAATGTTGGCAGATGAATGGTCTGATTAAGAGCCACATTGGATACCAGCTTAGGCATGAAAGATGGATTGGTCCCAAGAGCCACCCTGTCCGGATAAAATATAATGAAAGGCACCACTGCCATAAGAGCCTGTAATTCTGAAATCCTTCTAGCTGAAGTGACTGCTAAAAGGAAAGCTGTTTTCCATGAGAGAAATGTTAGGTCTGCAGTAGCAGCTGGCTCAAAAGGAGGAAGAGTGAGTTTTTCCAAAACAAAATTGAGGTCCCATGCAGGAGTTGGTGCTCTCCTGGGAGGTCTTAAATTTTTGGCCCCTCTGAGATACTGCTTTAGCAGAGGATGAGAGAAGAGGGGAGGTTCTGTGTTGTAATGAACTGAAATGGCAGAGGTATGGATATTTATGGAAGAAAAAGATAGGCACTTGTGAAGCAATTCAGTTAAGTATTGTAGAATCGGAGGAATATTGCACATTGCTGTGCTTATTCTTTGTGATTGGTTCCAGGCACAGAATCTTTTCCTCCCTTTGTCAGCGTAAGATTTTCTAGTATTAGGCCTTCTAGCCCCCAAAATGACATCCATCACTGGTTGGATGCCAAGGGTGAAATCAGTTGATTAGCCACGCTGCAAGATTCAAAGTTTGGAGCTGAGTGAGCAGAATTTGATAGTTCTGTTGAGACATTAGGTAAGGTGTCTGAGGCAGGTGCCATGAAGGAAGGTGTGACACATTGCGCAGGAGTGGGTACCAGTGTTGGCGAGGCCAGTCTGGAGCAATCAGAATCATTCTTGGTTTGTCCTGTTTGACTTTTAGTAGGACTTTGGAGAGCAGCGGCAGAGGAGGAAAGGCATAGACAGATAGGTTTTTTCCAGCTGAATGATAGAGCATCCACTTTCCAAGCTTTTTTGTAATGAACCCTTGTGAAGAATTTGTCCAACTGATAGTTGTGGAGTGAAGCAAAAAGATCTATGTCTGGGTTCCCCCATTTGTGTGTCAACATGGTGAAAACTTGTGGTTCCAATTTCCATTCGTGTGGGTCCATAAGATTTCTGCTTAGGTCATCTGCCAGAGTATTTAGCTTTCCTGGCAGGAACTGAGCTTGTAGTTGTATCTGATAGGTCAAGGCCGTGTTCCACAATGCCATGGCTAGTCTGCAAAGGGGGTAGGACTGTGTAACCCCTTTTTGTTTATCTACCACATAACTGTGGTGCTGTCTGTCTTTATCATTAGTTGTCCTGGATGAAGGTAGTCCTTGAAGGCTGTCAAAGCATTCTGTACAGCTAGCATCTCCTTCTGATTGATATGTAGGTGCATGTGATTTGGGCTCCATTTGCCCTGAATGCACTTTCCTGCTAGATGTGCCCCCCCCCAAGCATAGTCTGATGCGTCTGTTAGGGTTTGTGTGGCAGGGGGTGGAGTGAATGGCAGTCCCTTGTTTTTCTGGCAGGCCTCTGCCACCATAGGAACTCTAGTTGCATGCAAGGTATATAATGGGAATCATTGTTTCCAGGCTGTGACAATGTTGACTCCATAAACTTTTTAGGTACCACTGAAGTTTCCTCATATGCAGTCTTGCATATGGAATTAGAAGGATGCAGGAGGCCATGAACCCCAAAGCCTGCAGAATTTGTCTTGCAGATAAAGTACAGTTTTGTACCTACCATAAATGTAGATGTTCGAGTGTATACACTGCTGCAGTCATTACACTTGGGTTATCCTGCAGACAGGCGGTTCCCCAGTCGGCCTGAGTTCCAAAGTCTTGGTCCGGCATCGGTTGCTGTCGCCTCCTCCCTGATGTCAGTGCGACAGGGGTATATAAGATGCAGCAGACTCCATTTTCTTCAGTCTTTCTTGCCCCAGATGTCAGGTGACCCCAAATGGGTAGGCAATTCAAACTGCTAATAAAACATAGATAGGAAAAGCAAACAACACCTTTTAGTTACCAGCAAATACTCCCCATAGCTAGTAAAGGGTAGAAGATATAGGTACGTACCAGCAAGTAAGAGGGGAAGGAGGGAGGGTAACCTGGACTGCAGCAGTGTATACACTCGAACATCTACATTTATGGTAGGTACAAAACTGTACTACGTTCATCGTGTTACACTGCTGCAGTCATTACACTTGGGTAGAATCCCAAAGCTGAGGTAGGGTGGCTGGTTCTATAAGGCATTAGGTGTGGCTATAAGGCCCTGCAGTACAGCAGTGGTGAAGCCAGCTCTGGATTTAGAGTATAAAGGCAGATGGTAATGCTTGGTGAAGGTATGCACAGAACTCCATGTTGCTGCTTCCAAAATGTCCTTGGGTAGGCACTCCTCTGAAGTAGGCAGTTGAAGTGGCTGTTGCCCTGGTGGAGTGAGATCTAATGCTGCTAGGTATAGGTTTCCCGTGGTGTGTGTAGTAGAAACGTATGCAATGTCCTATCCATTTTGAAATAGTCTGTTTTGAAATGGCTTTTCCCTGTGCTCCTGCAGCATATACTACCAGTAATTTGCTCAGATTTTCTGAAAGTTTTGGTTTTGTCCAAGTAGAAGCGCAACTGCCTGTGAATGTCCAAAGAATGCAGTAGTCTCTCCCCTTTATTCTGTGGTTTTGGATAAAAAGTTGGCAAGTGAATAGTTTGGTTTAGAGCCACACTTGAAACCACCTTTGGCATAAACGTAGGGTTAGTTCTTAAGGACACCCTGTCCTGGTGGAAAATGAGGAAAGGTTCCACTGCCATTAGTGCCTCTAATTCTGAAACTCTTCAAGCTGATGTTATTGCCAGGAGCAGAGCAGTTTTCCAAGAAATATATTTTAATTCTGCTGTGTTAGCTGGCTCAAAGGGAGGTAAAGTTAATTTTTTCCAAAACAAAGTTGAGGTCCCAAGTTGGAGTAGGTGCTCTACGGGGCGGTCTTATGTTTTTAGCCCCTCTGAGGTACTGTTTTAGCAAAGGATTAGAGAAAAATGGAGGATCCGTGTTGTAATGAGCAGGGATGGCAGAGGTGTGGATCTTGATGGATGAAAAAGAGAGGCCTTTGCCTAGCATCTCAGTTAAATATTGTAGAATCTGAGGGATGTTTGGGACAAGAGGGTCAAGGCTGTGAGCCTGGTTCCAGGCACAGAATCTCTTCCATTTATCCGAATAGGCTTTCCTGGTACTAGGCCTTCTGGCCTCCAAAATTACATCCATAACAGCTTTGGAGACAGGCATTGCTTGCTTGACTAAGGAATTTTCCATGCAGCTAGGTTTATGGTCTTTAGCTGACTGAAGTATCCGATTGTTGTGCTGAGCCAGCAGATGTGGGATTTGAGGCAATATCCAGGGTGGTTCTTGTGCTAAATTCTTTAAGACTGGGTACCAGTGCTGGCATGGCCAGTCTGGAGCAATCACGATCATCTTTGGCTCTTCTTGCCTGGCTTTTATGAGAACCTTTGGTAGGAGAGGTAGTGGAGGGAGAGCGTATACTTGTTTTTTCCAGCTGAATGAGAGGGCATCCACTTCCCATGCTCGTGGATGGCAACTCCTTGTGCAGAATTTCTGTAGCTGGCAGTTCATTGGGGATGCAAACAGATCTATGTCCGGGCTCCACCATTTCTGTGTTATCATTCTGAATATTTGTGGATTCAATTCCCATTCGTGGGGATCCATGATGTTTCTGCTTAAGTCGTGTCAGTGTGTTTTTCTCTCCTAGCAGGAATTGTGCTTGCAGATGAACTTGATAGTTTAGAGCTGTGTTCCACCAGGTCATGGCTTGTCTGTAGAGGGGGTAAGAGTGAGTGCCCCCTTGCTTGTTTATGTACCACATAACTGTGGTGTTGTCTGTTTTTAGTAATAGTTGTCCTGGATGCAGCAGGTCCTTGAAAGCTATAAGGGCATTTTGTACAGCTAACATCTCTTTTTGAATGATGTGAAGATGCCTTTGTTCTGCAGGCCACTTGCTCTGAATACATTTTCCTGCCATGTGTGCTCCTCAGGCGTAATCCGATGCATCTGTTTGTCAATGTTTGCCTGGCTGTGGGTTGAGTAAAAGGCTGTCCCTAGTTGAGGCGACAAGCTTGAGCCCACCATCGAAACTCCTGTTGAAGGCAAGGAATTAGTGGTATAACTATTTCCAAACTTCGACAGTGTTGAGACCATACACTCTTTAGGTACCATTGTAGTTTCCTCATAGGCAGTCTGGCATATGGAATTAGTAGTATGCAAGATGCCATGTAGCCCAAGGCCTGCAGAATTTTTCTTGCACGGAGTTGGGTTTTTGTTGCCATCAAGTGAAAGTATGGAGTCAGTTGTCCTTGCTTGTCTGGCGTGAGATAAGCCATCTGGGCCTTTGTGTTCAAGCTGGCACCCAGGAATATTATCTCTTGTGGGGGCACTAGTTTTGATTTCTTTTCATTTAATGTGTACCCCAGGCAACGTAATAACTGTTTTACAAATGCCAGATGCTCTAGAAGAATGTCCTTGCTCTCTGCTTGAATCAGGCAGTCCAGGTACGGATAAATTTGAATTCCTTTCTATCTGCAAAATGCAATTACTGGTGCCAGGCACTTTGTGAAGACCCTGGGCGCAGTAGATAAGCCAAAGGGCAGTGCAGAGAATTGAAAGTGCATTGAACCTGCTATGAATCTGATGTATCTTCTGCAGTTTTGTCTGATAGGGACATGCAGGTATGCCTCCTTGAGGTCAAAGGTCACGATCCAAGCTTTCTTGCCCAGCATGGGAAGAAACTGTTGTAGTGTCAACATTTTGAATTTCGGAACATCCAGGTAAGTGTTTAGAGAAGAAAGATTCAGAATGGGCCTCCAGGCTTTGTCCTTTTTGGGAACCAGAAAGAGTCTTGAATAAAATCCTTGTCCTTGCTCTTGTGGTGGTACCTCTTGAATAGCTCTCATTTCCATGAGTGCTGTAATTTGTTTTTGAGCCTCTGCCCATTGATTTGGTGCCAGATTTGGCATTCCTTTTAACCTTGGCAGAGTGTGCAAGTGGAAGCTGTAACCTTGAGATACAATGTTGAGAACCCATTTGTCTTTGGTGATCCAATGCCAATTGTGATATAAAAGTGCTAGTTTTCCTCCCAAGGGGGCTGCCAAGAAAGAGTTGTTTGGCAGCTGCAATGGGAAGTCATTGAGGCTGCTTTTTATATGGTTGGGGCCTGTCTTCCCCTTCTTTCTGGCCTGGTGCACCCCATTGTCGAGGACTGCAAGGACCTTGTGGTTGACCTCCACCTCTCGGATGTCTGTATCTGTCCCTTTGAGGTCTGTCTGTAGCCGGAAAGGAACAATTCTTTGTTGGCCAATTTCTGCTAAATCTTGGTGGCTGAACCTGTAAGAAATCCTTTACAGTTTGCATAGATTTTGCCTTATCCTCCATTTTCTTTAATACCTCTTCTGCCTTAACTCATAACACATCCTGCTGCAAAGGTGCATCCAATAATTTTGCTTTAACATGATCTGGTAACGTATGTTCTTTTAACCAAGCATGCCTTCTAAATGACAGAGTCTGTAACTGCTGCTCTACAGGAGGCCTCTAAAGAAGCAAAACCACATTGAAAAGTATGCTTTCCCACTTGTTCAGCTGCATGCAATAAATCCTGCATTTCTTTAAAATTAGGAGGATCTGAATCTGGAAGCATTTTTTGTTTTAACTGAGACATCAAAAATTGCTGATATTTTAGCATGTGAAACTGGCAATTTAAGGCTCTCATTGCTAAGGTTGCAGACGTATATACTTTCTTTCCCCATCTGTCCAATGCTCTGGAATCTCTGTCAGAGAGGACTGGATTTTTTGCTGATGAGGCCTTAATCCCTTTGGGTCCCTGAGAAATAGTTTCAGGGTCAGCAACAGGGCTTTTATACAGAAATTTGTGAGAGTAAGGGACTGTAGTATCTGTCAGGTTTAACTGGGGCTGGAGGTAAGGAGTCAGGATTTAAGCTTGATTCAGTATACACATCATACACAATGTCTAACACTGGCGGAATAGCAAGGGGTCTGTGTTGAGGTAATAAAAGAAGTCTCTGAGCCTTTTCTTGGATTCAGAGTAATCCTGGCCTTCCCAAAGGAAATGCTCCCTCATGGTATGTAAGGTTTCCCCAAAGTAGTCCTCAGGCGGAGAGGCTGATGGAATTAATTCCTCAGCAGAGTCCTCATAAGGGGGTAGAGAATATCCTAGGTCTGAGGATGAATCTGAAGAAATGGACACCTGGTCGGATGAGTCATAGTCTGCATCCTGTCTGGGCCTTTTATAAGGAGAGGGATGGGACCCCCCTGATCAGAGTGATTAGGTCTTCGGCCATTTTGAGCATTTGTTTCTTAGGCAGGGAGGCCTGTCCTGGAGGATGCTGAACTTGTTTTTTTGTTTTTAAAGGAGGCTTAGCAGGGGGTTTAATGGTTAACTGAGTAGGTCTGAAAACACTCTCTGAAGCTTCGGATTGCTCAGCTACTCCGGATCCCTCTGAAGGGTCAGTCTCGGTAGGCTGAAAAACTTGTGTGTCAGAAGGCTCAGCCATCTCCACTTGGGAGTCGGAGGTGGCCTGTGGTTCTGTAGAAGTGGTCATCAGGGGCTGCGAAGGCGCCTCGCTGAAAACTGGAGAACCGGCGACAGGCCTAGAAGAGGCTTCGTCATCAGGTTTGGGCCTCGGATGCCTGTCCTTATTCTTTGCACTTTTTATGTATTCCGGTCGTCAGAATTTCCCATGGCATGGTGTAATTAAATTTTCTGCCAAAATAATGTCGGGCAAAATCAAACAGACATTTAATAGTGCGCTTGTTAAACCTAGCACAAAACCGACAACCAGTGATGTTGTGGTCTGGGCCTAGGCATGGAATACAATAGGAATGGAAATCCTTATGAGGTATTTGCTTCCCACAAGAAATACAGTTATTAACTTTTACTGACATCGGTCTGAGGCAAGAAAAAGTTTCCCCAATGGGGTCCTTAGCTTTGTAGAAGACTTTGGTTCTGGATTCGGAATGAAAATCTCAGGAGTCGGCCGACCGGCACTTGCGAACTGCTTTTGCTTCGGGCACCGCGCGGCAAGAAAGACTGAAGAAAATGGCGTCGGCTGCATCTTCTATACCCCTGTCGCACTGACGTCAGGGAGGAGGTGACAGCAACCAACGTCGGACCAAGACTTTGGAACTCAGGCCGACTGCGGGACCGCCTGACGACAGGATAACCCAAGTGTGATGACTGCAGCAGGGTAACACGATGAACATCTGCTTTAGAGAGAGGTGTGCTCTGAATGGTTACATTATCCGCCATTATTATTTTATTTATTTATTATTTATTTATTTGCTTTTGGTTAACCAGGATGGTCCACTGGGCCAAGTGAACCCATTTTCAATGGAGTCCTGGGGAGAAAAGCTCTGACAAAGAATACATGTTACAGAGATAAACATTACATAGCATACAAGGCATAACAAGGTATAGTTTACAAATCGGTAAAATTATAAACAAAAATAAAATAAAAATTAACAAATTCTACCTTTTTTTTTGTTTTGTTTTGTTACTGAAGGAAATCAGGATGATAGATAACATTAAGAAATTAATTATGAGTAAAATAGATGAGGTGAGGGTGATAAGAATACAGGAAGTGGAGAATGCTTATGTGGGGTGGGAGCAGGAGCATTCCCATGTGGATGTAAGGTAGGAGAGAAGTGATTTTTTAAAGGTTGGAAGGCTAGTGATGGTGCGAATGGAGGGAGGGAGAGAGTTCCATAGTCGAGCTAGGGGAAAAGAGAGAAGGTAATGTCCTGGGGGGGCGAAGGGGTCTGTAGACTTCTATTAGGTTTTGATTAGTAGATCTTAGAAGTCTTTGAGTCTGGTGAATTTTAAAGGTAGTAGATAGGGAGGGACAGAGGGATGGCTGGAAAATGAGTGTGTGTGCATATGTGAGTTGGGTGTAGGAGAGATAGTTGGGAAGTTCGAGCCAATTTAGTTTATGGAGTGGTGCAGTGTGATGCGTTGATGCTTTATTACTAGTGGCGAATTTGGCTATTTTGTTGCAACAGGTAGATAGTTTAGTTTTGATAGATGATTGTAGATTAGTTAAAAGGGGGGCACCATATAGGAGAGAGGGTAAGAGAAATGTGGTAGAGACTGAGTTTGGTTGCTGATGAGAGGAATCGCTTGTGTCGATAGAGCAGGCCGAGTTTTTGGTGTTTTTTAATGTTTATGAGTAGATAGTTGATCGTCGATTTGAACTCCCTAGTAGTTTGGTTTCAGATACCAGTTCAAGTGGAGTATTATTTTGACTGGTGATGGAGAATAGTTGTATATCAAATGTGTTGGTTTTAGAGGGGGTAAATGCTGTCAAATTTAAGGTTCTGAGCTGTCTGTGCAGGATCTGATTGTTTTGCTGAGTCAGTAAGAGAGGAATTTGAGGCAATGTCCAGGCTGGGCCTTGAGACAAGCTCTTTAGGATTGGGTACCAGTGCTGGCAGGGCCAGTCTGGGGCAATCAGTATCATTTTTGGCTTCTCTTGTCTGACCTTTAGGAGTACCTTGGGAAGGAGAGGCAGTGGAGGGAAGGCATAAAGTGTAAGGGTTTTCCAGCTGAATGATAAGAGCATCCACTTTCCATGCTTGCTTGTGATAAGTCCTTGTGCAGAATCTCTGTAGTTGGCAGTTATGAGGGGAGGCAAATAGATCTATGTCTGGGCATCCCCATTTCCTCGTTATCATGCTGAAGATTTGTGGATCCAGTTTCCACTTGTGAGGATCCATGAGGTTTCTGCTTAGTTCGTCTGCCAGAGTATTTGTTTTTCCTGGCAGAAATTGTGCTTGCAGGAGTACTTGATAAATCAATGCTGTGTTCCACAAAGTTCATGGCTCGCCCGCAGAGGGGGTAGGAATGTGTGCCTTCCTGCTTGTTTATGTACAACATGACTGTAGTATTGTCTGTCTTTATCAGCAGTTGTCCTGGATGAAGTAGATCCTTGAAGGCTGTCAGGGCATTCTGAATAGCTAGCATCTCTTTTTCACTGATATGAAGATGTGTTTGGCTTGCGGGCCATGTGCCCTGAATACATTTTCCTGCCATGTGTGCCCCCCAGGCATAATCTGATGCATCTGTTAGTTTCTGCCTGGCTGTGGGTAAAGTGAATGGCTGTCCCTTCTTGTGGTGACAGGCCTCTGCCCACCATCAAAACTCCTGTTGCAGGCAGGGAATGAGGGTAATTACTGTTTCAAGGCTGTGACAATGCTGAGTCCAAACACTTTTTAGGTACCATTGTAGTTTCTTCATATGCAGTCTTGCATATGGAATTAGCAGAATGCAGGATGCCATGCAGCCCAAAGCCTGCAGTATTTTCCTTGCAGATAACTGGTTCTTTGTTGCCAACATTTTGAAGTAAGAAGTCAGTTGTCTTTGTTTGTCTGGTGTGAGATAAGCCATCTGGGCAGTTGTATTTAAGCTTGCACCCAGGAATATTGTCTCTTAAGAGGGTACTAGTTTTGATTTATTTTTGTTTACTGTGTACCCTAGGCAAATTAGTAATCTTTTTACAAACGCCAGATTCTGTAGTAGAATGTCCTTGCTCTCTGCTTGAATAAGGCAGCTGTCCAAGTAAGGATATATTTGAATTCCTCTTTGTCTGCAATAAGCAATTACTGGTGCCAGGCATTTTGTGAAGACCCTGGGCGCAGTAGATAAGCCAAAGGGCAGTGCAGATAATTGGTAGTGCATTGGAACAGCTATGAATCTGAGGTGTCTTCTGCAAGACTGTCTGATTGGGACATGCAGGTATGCCTCTTTTAGGTCCAAAGTTACAAGCCAAGCCTTCTTGCCCAGCATGGGCAGAAGCTGCTGTAGAGTCAACATTTTGAATTCTGGAATGTCCAGAAAAGTGTTTAGAATAGACAGGTCCAGTATTGGTCTCCAGGCTTTGTCCTTTCTGGGTACCATGAAAAGTCTTGAGTAAAATCCTTGTCCCTGCTCTTGCTGTGGTACTTGCTGAATGGCCCTCATGTCCATGAGGGCTGAAACTTGCTTTTGTGCCTCTGCCCATTGATTGTGTGGCAGGTCTGGCATACCTTTTGCCCTTGGCAGGGTGTGAAAGTGGAACCTGTAGCCCTGAGACACTATATTCAAGACCCATTTGTCCTGTGTGATCATGTGCCAATTTTGTGAAAAAAGTGCTAATTTCCCCCCTAAGGGTGCTGCCAAAAGACAAGTGCTTGGGGCTGGAAGAGGAAAGTCATTGGGACCGTTTCCTGTATTGCTGTGATTTGTCTTCTCCGCTTTTGGAGGTAGAAGCACCCCATTGTTTAGGCCTATATGAGCCTTGGGGCTGTGATCTACCTCTGGGGCGTCTGTATCTGCCTCTGTGTCCTGTCCGATACTGGAAAGGACCAATTCTTTGTAGGCCAGTTCCTGTTAAATCTGGGTGGCTGTACCTGTAAGAAATCCTCAACAGTCTGCATAGATTTCGCTTTGTCCTCCATTTTCTTCAACACCTCCTCTTCTTTAACACCAAACAAAGTATCATGCTGTAATGGAGCATCCAATAATTTTGCTTTAACATGATCAGGCAGATTCTGTTCCTTTAACCAAGCATGCCTCCTAATAACAGAACCCGTAACAGCGGACCTGCAAAGAGGCCTCCAGAGAATCAAAGCCACATTGCAAAGTATACTTTCCCACTTGTTCAGCTGCATGCAATAAATCCTGCATTTCCTTGTTTTCTGCACATTCAGAAATTGTCAACATCTTTTGTTTAAGCAGGGACATTAAGTACTGCTGATATTTAAGCATATGAAACTGACAATTTAAAGCCCTTACAGCCAAGGTAGCAGAAGTGTAAACCTTTTTTCCCCACCTGTCCAGAGCCCTTGAATCCCTATCAGAGGGAATAGGGTTTTTTGCAGTGGAAGCTTTGACCCCTTTGGGACCCTGAGATATATAATTTCTGGGTCAGCAGCAGGGTTTTTATGAAGAAATGTATGTGAGTCTGGAACCCTGTAGTATCTGTCAGGCTTAACAGGTGCAGGGAGTAGAGAGTCAGGAGACAGGCCGGACTCTGAAAATACATAATGTACAATGTCTAAAACAGGGGGAATAGAAGAGGCCTGTGCTGAGAAAGTAAAAGAAAATCTCCAAGCCTTTTCTTAGATTCTGAGTAATCTTGGCTCTCCCAGTGAAAGTGCTCCCTTTCATGGTATGCAGTTTCCCCAAAAGAATAATCCTCAGGAGGAGAGGCTTAAGGGATAGATTCTTCAGCATCAGAATCCTCATAAGGAGGAAGAGTATTCCTGGTCAGAGGAAATGGAAACCTGATCTGAAGATTCATATTCTGTCTCTTGCCTAGGCCTCTTATCAGGAGGGGGATGGAAACCCCTGATCAGAGTAATAAGGTCTTCGGCCATTTTGAGCATCTGTTTTTTAGACATGGAGGCCTGTCCATAAGATTGCTGCACTTTTGTCTTTAGTGGTGCTTTAGTCTTTGCCTTTGAAGCTGAAGTCGGTTTTACATATAACTGTGTAGGCCTGAAAACACCCTCAGAAGTCTATCCCTGCTCAGCAGCTCCGGACCCATCTGAGGGAATATTTTCCGAGTGTCCAATACCTTGAGTTTCCTGCAGCCCAGTCGGCTCCACGTGCAAGTCAGAAGCGGCCTGCGGCTCTGAGGTAGTGGGCGTCAGGGGCTGCGAAAGCACCTCACTGAGAACTGGCGACTGGCTTAGAAGAAGCCTCGTCATCAGTTTTGGACCTCTGATGCCTGTCCTTTTCCTTGCGTTTCTTGTGAATTGCGGTAGTCGGATGACTGTCCGATGATGTCGTATAATTAAATCTTCGGCCAAAGTAATGAAATGCAAAATCATGCCTAAGCTTAATAGTGCATTCATTAAATCTAGCATAAAACCCGCAATTAGCAACGTCGTAATCAGGGCCTGGGCAAGGAATACAATAAGAATGGAAGTCCTTATGAGGTATTTGCTTCCCACAAGAGATACAGTTATTAACTTTTTCTGACATCGGTCTGGAGCAAGAAAGTTTCCCCAACGGTGTACTTAGCTTTAAATGAAGACTTTGGACCTGAAATTCGAACACGAAAATCTCAGGAGTCGGCCGACTGGCACTTGCGAACTGCTTTTGCTTCAGGCACAGCGTGGCAAGAAAGGCTGAAGAAAATGGCGTCGGCTGCATCTTTTATACCCCTGGCGAACTGACGTCAGGGAAGAAGCGACAGCAACTGACACCGGACCAGGACTTTGGAATTCAGGCCGACTGCGGGTAGACTGCCAGCAGGATAACCCAAGAGTAATGACTGAAACAAACACGATGAACATCTGGTAATGCAAGTAGCCCACTTTGACGCGGAGGTATCTTCTGCAAGATTCCCTAATTGGAATATGCAGGTAAGCCTCTTAAGTCTAGAGTTACCAACCAGGCATCTTTGCCTAGCATTGGTAGTAACTGTTGAAGAGTCAGCATCTTGAATTTTGGAATGTCCAGAAATGTATTTAGAATGGATAAGTCCAGAACTGGATGCCATGATTTGTCTTTTCTGGGTACCAGGAAAAGTCTTGAATAGAAACCTTGTCCCTTTTCCGCTTCTGGTACTGGTTGAATAGCCGCCATATTCATGAGGGACAGAACTCGTTTCTGGGCCTCTGCCCACTGATTTGGAGTCAGATCTCGCCATCCATTTGGGATTGGCAACGTGTGGAAACGAAATCTGTATCCCTGGGATACTATATTTAAAACCCATTTGTCCTGGGTAATCAGTTGCCAGTTTCGTGCATGAAGTGCCAGTTTTCCCCCCAAAGGGGTGGCCAAAAGGTAAGTGTTTGGAGATTGTAGAGGAAAGTCATTGAGACCGTTTACCATAGGAAGGTGCTTTGTTGCTTCCATGTTTGGAGTTGGAGGCACCCCATTGTTTTGTTCTAAAAGTTCCCTATGACTGAAACCTGGAGGCTTTAGAATGTCTGGATTTGACTTCAGCGGCTCTCGAGGGAACTGGAAAGGACCAGTTCTTTGTAGGCCAGTGCCTATTAAATCTGGGTGGCTGCACTTGTAAGAAATCTTTCACAGTTTGCGTAGATTTAGCTTCATCTTCCATATTTTTTTAAACTTCTTCAGCCTTATTACCAAAGAGACTGTCCTGTTGCAAAGGAGCATCCAACAATTTTGCTTTAACATGGTCAGGCAGATTTTGCTCTGAGCCAAGCATGCCTTCGTATCACAGATCCATTTACAGCAGCCCTGCAAGAGGCCTCCAAAGAATCAAAACCACATTGCAAAGTATGTTTTCCAACTTGTTCAGCTGAATGTAATAGATCCTGCAACTCTATTTTCCACACAGTCAGAGATCAACATCATTTTCTGTTTAAGTAGACCCATGACATGCTGTTGATATTTAAGCATTTGAAATTGACAGTTTTGACTGCCAAGGTTGCAGACGTGTAAACCTTCTTACCCCATCTATCCAGCGCCCTGGAATCTCTGTAAGAAGGGGTAGGATGTTTAGTACAGGCCTTAACGCCCTTGGGACCCTGAGAGATGGTTTCAGGATCAGCAGTAGGGTTTTTGAAAAGGAATTTGTGGGAGTCAGGAACCCTGTAGTATCTGTCTGGCTTATTAGAAGCTGGAGGCAGATAATCAGGAGTCATGCTAGATTATGAAAAAACATCAACAATGTCTAGAAAATGAGGTATTGCCAAAGGCCTATGCTGAGGAAGAAGAAGAAAATCCCTACGTCTCTTTTTAGATTCAGAGAAATCCTGACTTTCTCAGTGGAAGCGTTCCCTTAAGGCATGCAAAGTTTCTCCAAAAGAGAAATCCTCAGGGGGAGAAGCAGAAGGAATGGAATCTTCTGCATCACAGTGCTCATAAGTAGGTATAGATAAATCCTGTTCAGGAGAAGAATCAGATGAAATAGAAACCTGATCTGAGGATTCATAGTCAGTGCCTTGCCTAGGCCTCTTAGCAGGAGGGGGATGGATGGCTACCCCTGATCAAGGTAATTAAATCTTCACCCATTTTGATCATTTGTTTTTTAGGCATTGGGGCCTGCGCACATGGCCTAAGCGTCGGTTTTTTAGAAGTAGAAATAGATTTTGGCCTAAGTTTTGAAGATGGTGTTGGTTTAATATACAAATCTTTAGGCCTGAAAACACCTTCAGAAGCCAGTGCCTGCACAGCGGCTCCGGACCCATCTTATGTAGAGACATTCGCGGGTTCAATACTTAAAGCATCTCACGGCATACCAGACTCTGAATGGGTCTCAGTAGAGGCCTGCGAATCAAAAGTAGCGGGTATCAGGGGCTGCAAAAGTGCCTCACTGAGTACCAGCGAACCGGCGACTGGCTTAGGAGAAGAGTAGTCATTGGTTTTGGATCTCGATGGTCTCTGTCTTTTTCTTTGCATTTTTTTAGGTATTCCGGTAGTCGGATTGCTAACCGACATTTCTGGATAGTTAAATCTTGAGCCAAAATATTTAGTAGCAAAAATATACAGACGCTTAATAGTGCGTTGATTAAATTTAACACAAAACCGACAGCAAGGCACGTTGTGGTCAGGGCCTAGGCAAGGAATACAGTCCAAATGAAAATCTTTGAGGTATTTGCTTCACACAAGTAATGCAATTATTAACTTTTACTGACATCAGTAAGGAGCAAGAAAATGTTTCCCCAATGGGGTACTTAGCTTTTAATTGAAGACTTCGGTACTGAAACTCGAAAACGACAATTTCAGAGGTCGACCGGCACTTGCGAACTGCTTCTGCTTCAGGCACCGCGCAGCAAGAAAGACCGATGTAATGACGTCGGCTGGATGTTTTATATCCCTGACGACCTGACGTCATGGAAGAAGGGACAGCAACCGACCCAGGGCCCAAGACTTTGTTAATCAGGCTGACTGAGGGCAACCCGCCAGCAGACTACCCAAATGCAATGACTGCAACAGTGAAGCACGAAGAACATCCAGGACTGCAACAGTGAATACTATGTTCTTCGTGTTTCACTGCTGCAATCATTACATTTGGGTAGATTCCCAAAGCTATGGTTGGGAGGATGGAGTTATACAGGCATTAGGACCGGCTATAAGGCCCTGCAAAACAGCAGTGGCAACGCCAGCTCTGGATTTAGAGAAAATTGGTAAATGATAATGTTTGGTGAAAGTATAAACTGAACTCCAGGTAGCAGCTTCTAGAATATCCCTGGTAGGAACACCTCTGAGCAAGGCTGTAGAAGTAGATGCGCCCTGGTGGAATGGGATCTGATCCCCTGGGGGACAGGTTTTCCATGGTGCTTATAGCAGAAAAAAATACAATGACTTATCCATTTGGGAATGGTTTGCTTTGAAATAGCCTTTCCCTCTGCCCCTGCAGCAAATGCAACCAGCAGTTCAGATTTTCTTCGAGATTTAGTCCTGTCCAAGTAAAATCTAAGTTGTCTGTGTACATCCAATGAATGCAGAATCCGTTCCCCCTTGTTCTGTGAATTGGGAAAAAAAGTTGGCAAACGAATAGACTGATTAAGAGCCACACTGGATACTACCTTGGGCATGAAGGATGGGTTGGTCCTGAGTGACACCCTGTCCGCATGAAAAATGATGAAAAGCTCCACCGCCATAAGGGCCTGTAATTCAGAAATACTTCTAGCCGAAGTTATTGATAAAAGGAAGGCTGTTTTCCAGGAGAGAAATTTTAAGTCTGCAGTAGCTGCTGGCTCGAAGGGCAGGAGAGTGAGTTTTTCCAATACAAAGTTAAGGTCTCAGGGCAGGGGTTGGAGCTCTCCTGGGTGGTCTCACGTTTTTGGCCCCTCTGAGATACTGCTTTAGCAGAGGATGAGAGAAGACGGGAGGTTCTGTGTTGTAATGAGCAGAAACGGCTGAGGCATGTTATTTTTATGGAATTAAAAGCCAGGCCCTTGTGAAGCATCTCAGTTAAGTATTGCAATATCAGAGGTAAGTTGGGCACTGCTGTACTTATCCCTTGAGATTGATTCCAGGCACAGAATATTTTCCATTTGTCAGCATAAGATCTTCTAGTAGTAGGTCTTCTTGCCTCCAAAATGACACCCATCACAGGTTTGCTGAGGTATGTTAAGTGGGAATTTAAGTGATTAGCCAAGCTGCAAGATTCAAAGTTTGGAGCTGAGGGTGCAGAATTTGGCTGTTCTGCTGAGACAGTAAGGAAGGTGTCTGAGGCAGGTGCCATGGAGAGATTTGTGACAGACTGCACAGTAGTTGGTACCAGAGCGCTGGCGAGGCCAGTCTGAAGTTATCAGAATCATTTTTGGTTTGTCCTATTTGACTTTTAGCAGAATGTTGGAGAGCAGAGGCAGAGGGGGAAAGGCAGAGAGTGACAGGTTTTCCCAGCTGAAGGACAGAGCATCCAGGCTTTTTTGTGAGGAGTTCTTGCACAAAATCTGTCCAACTGGTAGTTCTGGGGTGAGGCATAAAGATCTATGTCTGGGCTCCCCCATCTGCGTGTCAACATGTTGAAAATCTGTGGTTCCAGTTTCCATTCGCGTGGGTCCATAAGATTTCTGCTTAGTTCATCTGCCAAAATATTCAGCTGTCCTGGCAGGAATTGAGCCTGTAGTTGTATTTGACAGCTCAAGGCCGTGTTCCACAATACCATGGCTAGTCTGCAGAGGGGGTAGGAATGTGTACCCCCCCTGCTTGTTTATCTACCACATAACTGTGGTGTTGTCCATCTTTACCATTAGTTGTCCTGGATGAAGGTAGTCCTTGAAGGCTGTCAGTGCATTCTGTACAGCTAGCATTTCTTTTTTATTGATATTAAGGTGCATTTGATTTGGACTCCATTTGCCCTGAATGCCCTTCCCTGCCAAATGAGCCCCCATGCATAGACTGATGCGTCTGTAGTTAGGGTTTGGGCGGCAGGGGGAGGTGTGAATGGCAGTCCCTTGTTTTGGTGGCAGACTTCTGCCCACCATAGGAACTCTAGTTGCAGGCAAGGAATGATAGGAATCATTGTTTCCAGGCTGTGACAATGCTGACTCCATAAACTTTTTAAGTACCACTGAAGTTTCCTCATATGCAGTCTTGCATACAGAATTAGAAGAATGCAAGAGGCCATGAACCCCAAGGCTTGCAGTATTTGTCTTGCAGATAGCAGGGTTTTTGTGGCCACCTGTTTGAAGTAAGTCACCAAATGAAGTTGCTTTTCTGGCGTAAGGAAAGCCATCTGGGCAGTTGTATTCAAGCTTGCACCCAGGGACGTAATTTTTTGAGAGGGTACCAGTTGTGATTTCTTGTTTATAGTGTACCCTAGACAAGTTAGAACCCTTTTTACAAACGCCAGATGTTTTAGAAGAATGGCCTTGTTTTCGGACTGAATTAGACAATCATCCAGGTATGGATGTTGTTCGTCTTTCGGCTTTTTCCCGGTAAGGGGTCGCTATAGCAGAACTCCGGTCCGCTAATGATTGGCAGTAGATTTTTTACGAAACTGCGAGGTGCCAGCTCGACGCCCAACCTTCAACGAAGGCACGCCCATTTACGCACGCATGTCTTTCAAACACTACCCAACCGCGGGGAGGACATGCAGACTCTACACAGAAGGCACTCCCAAGCCAAGCCGAGAACCTCTTGCTGTGAGGCAACAATGCTACCGCTGTACCACCGCGGAATACATGGATATATTTGCATACTTATTTGCCTGCAAAATGCAATTACTGCAGCCAGGCACTTTGTAAAGACCCTGGGTGCAGTAGATAAGCCAAAGGGCTGTGCAGAGAACTGATAATGCAAGCAGCCTGCTTTAAAGCGGAGGTATCTTCTTTCAAGATTCCCTGATTGGGATATGCAGGTAAGCCTCTTAAATCTAGAGTTGCCAACCAGGCACCTTTGCCTAGCATAGGAAGTAACTGGTGAGGAGTCAGCATCTTGAATTTTGGAATGTCCAGAAAGGTGTTTAGAGTAGACAGGTCCAGAATTGGATGCCATGATTTGTCTTTTCTGGATACCAGGAAAAGTCTGGAATAGAAACCTTGCCCCTTTTCCTTTTCTGGTACTAGTTGAACAGCCCCCATGTTTAAGAGGGAAAGTACTTGTTTCTGGGCCTCTGCCCACTGATTTAGGGCCAGGTCTGGCCATCCGTTTGGAGTTGGCAACATGTGGAAATGAAATCTGTATCCCTGGGAAACTATTTAAAACCCATTTGTCCTGGGTTATAAGTTGCCAGTTTTTTGCATGAAGAGTCCCCCCCCCCCCAAAGGGGTGGCTAAAAGATAAGTGTTTGGTAACTCCAGAGGAAAGTCATTGAGACTGCTTACCATAGAGTGGTGTCTTGTTGTTTCCAGATTTGGAAGAGGAGGCACCCCATTGCTTAGTTCTGAAAGTCCCTTGGGACTGAAACCTGGTGCCTTTGGAATGTCTGGGTTTGACTTGAGTGGCTCTGGAAGGAACTGGAAAGGGCCAGTTCTTAGTAGGCCAGTGTCTACTAAATCTTGGAGGTTGCACTTGTAAGAAATCTTTCACAATTTGCACAGATTTAGCTTTATCTTTCATCTTTTTTAGAACTTCTTCGGCCTTATTATCAAAGAGACGGTCCTGTTGCAAAGGTGCATCCAACAATTTTGCTTTAACATGATTAGGCAGAGATTGCTCTTTGAGCCAAGCACGCCTTCTAAGCACAGACCCAGTTACAGCAGCCCTGAAAGAGGCCTCCAAAAATCAAAACCACATTGTAAAGTATGTTTTCCAACTTGTTCAGCTGAATGCAATAAATCCTGTAAATCTTTATTTTCCACACAGTCAGAAACCAACATAATTTTCTGTTTAAGCAGTCCCATAATATGCTGCTGATATTTTAGCATTTGGAATTGACAGTTTAAAGCCCTGATTGCCAATATTGCAAAAGTATAGACCTTCTTACCCTATCTATCCAGCGCCCTGGAATCTCTAATCAAAAGGGGTAGGATTTTTAGCAGTAGAAGCCTTAATGCCCTTGGGGCCCTGAGAAATGGTTTCAGGATCCGCAGCAGGATTTTTGAAAAGGAATTTGTGGGAGTCAGGAACCTTGTAGTATCTATCTGACTTACAAGGGGCCGGAGGTAGAGATTCGGGAGCCATGGTAGATTCTGAAAACACATCAACAATGTCGAGAACAGGCGGTATAGCCAAAGGCCTACGCTAAGGAAGAAGAAGAAAATTCCTAAGCCTCTTTAGATTCAGAAAAATCCTGACTTTCTCAGTGGAAATGTTCCCTTAAGGTATGTAAAGTTTCCCCAAATGAAAAATCCTCGGGGGTGGGGGGGCAGAAGGAATGGAATCCTCTGCATCAGAGTCCTCATAAGTAGGTAAAGACAAATCTTGTTCATTAGAAGAGTCAGAGGAAACAGAATCCCGTTCAGAAGATTCATAGTCAATTTCAGCCCCAGGCCTATTTGAAGGGGGGGGGGGGTGTTGGCTACCCCTGATTAGAGTAATTAAATCTTCAGCCATTTTGATCATTTGTTTTTTTAGGCATAGGGGCCTGCACATGTGGCCTGGGCATCGTTTTTTTTAGACATAGATCAAGATTTTGGCCTTAAAATTGAAGATGGTGTCGGTTTAATATACAAATCTGTAGGCCTGAATACACCCTCAGAAGTTGGTGCCTGCACAGCGGCTCCGGACCCATCCAAGGGACAGACATCCACGGGTTCCATAATTGAAGCATCACCCAGCATACCGGACTCCGAATGGGTCTCAGTAGAGGACTGCGAATCAGAAGTAGTGGGTATCAGGGGCTGCAAAAGCGCTTCACTGAGTACCGAAGAGCTGGCGACTGGCTTAGGAGAAGCGTCGTCGGCAGTTTTGGACCTCAACGGCCTGTCTCTGTCTTTTTCTTTGTGTTTTTTAGGTATTCGAGTAGTCGGATTGCTAACCAACGTCATTTCTGGACAACTAAACGGTGATCCAAAATATTTAGAAGCAAAAATGTACCGATGACTGATAGTGCGCTGATTAAATAAAGCACAGAACCGGCAACAAGGTACGTCACGGTCAGGGCCTAGGCAAGGAATACAGTACAAATGGAAATCCTTATGAGGTATTTGCTTCCCACAAGTAATACAATTAACTTTTACTGACATTGGTAAGGAGCAAGAAAAAGTTTCCCCAATGGGGTACTTAGCTTTTTAGTTGAAGACTATGGTTCTGAAACTCGAAAATGAAAATTTCTGGAGTCGGCCGACCGGCACTTGTGAACCGCTTCTGCTTCGGGCACCGCGCGGAAGAAAGACTGATGTAATGGTGTTGGCTGCATGTTTTATACCCCTGACGACCTGACGTCATGGAAGAAGGGACAGCAACCGACGCAGGACCCAAGACTTTAAGCAGGCCGACTGAGGGCAACCTGCCAGCAGATTACCCAAATGTAATGGCTGCAACAGTGAGCTAAGCCAACACGGGAATGGAGAAAGGAGATTCTGCTGATAGGGATTACCGCAATTAAGGATATAGACAACAGAGCAAGAGGGGGCTGGGAGTAAATAACTAGAGAGAGAAAGGTAATAGAATGGGAAGAGGCCAAGAATTTATTTGGGCTGCAAGTTACAGACTGCCTTCCTTGTCAAGGACTGACAGAGTAAAGGCAAAGAGAAAGAAATAGGGGGTCCTAAATGAAAGACCAACACTGTTAAAGTTTTTAGTAGAACCTAAAACAGAAGCTCCCATTAAAAAAGGAAAAATTAATAAAGCATAAAATATTGCGTGATAACTACAAAAATCAATCAGAAGAGGTTAGAAATGATTGGGAAAGAGAGACTGGATAAACAATTCACAAAGAAACAATGTCTCCCAAATATGCAACACAATCTAGAAGATTTGAGCATTTTTGCTTGGAAATGTTTACACAGACATTTTGTATACCTCATTTTTTTTATACCCCAAGTAGACTCCAGAGAAATTTTCCTCAGGCAGACAGCAAATGTTGGAAGTGTGACAGGGATGAGAGGTACTTGGAAACATTTTTTAGGACTGCAATGGGTTGGCAGACTAAGGATTCCCTGTGGGATGCACTGTTGGTTGGATGGGCTGGAGTGATGAGGCAGATGATTCTTCTGAGCTACAATACAGAATCAGAATGGCCTACACATGGTTAAGGACTTGCTGTGTCCAATTATGGAGGCTGCCAAAAAAGCAGTTACTAGAAAGTGGAAATCAAAATCTAAACCAACTATATTAGAGTTAGTGAATATAGTAACAGAGATAAAACAACTAGAACTGAGATCTTTAGAAAAGGGTAGGAGCAAACTACACAGGAAAAAATGGGGACTGTGGGAACAATACATACAAGGAGGGATGAGGTTTAAAAGAAGGACTTAAATGAGCTATGTAATGTTTGAAAATGACTGGGTAGATTCTAAGTGGAGTATAAGGTTTGCAACTAGGAGTGTGTCAGTATGGTTTGTGATGTAAAATGCTTGCAACTAGGATTGTGTCAGTGTGGTTTGTTTTTCATTTCTATAAATGTATGCTGGCTTATGTCATAAGAGATGATGTAATAAAGATGTTTCTTGCTAAGGGGGGGCAGGAATTGAATAATTTATGTAAGTCACTTAGGTTATATGATATATAACAATATATTTGAGTATAATGTTTGTTAATGTTAATTTGTTAATACAGTTTGATTACTTTTGTATAAAGGCAAATTTGATGTCACAAGTGATAATTCAATAAAGGTGTTAAAAAAAAAAACCTTAAGAGGAGTGACCCTATGACTAAACCCTAGGGTACACCACTAGCTACAGGTCTTTTAGAGGAGAATCCCAGTCTACCTTCCTGGGTCCCATTTGTGAACCAGTTTGCTATCCAACAAGTTACTCAGGAACTGAAATTTAGCTGGGAGAGTTTACCTATGATACCAGAGTGCAGGATGGTGTCAAATGCCTTTGCAAGGTCTAGACATGTGGTGTGCATTTGTTCTGCCCTCATCCATTGCTTCAGTAACTTTCAAAGAAGTTGACAAGAGTTAATCAGGCAGAACCTGCCTTTGATGAATCCAAACTGAGCTGGGTCAAGAGTCTGTAGATTATGGAATTGGAAAATAAGAATACCGGTAATGATACTTGCCCTTACAGATGAGACTAGTCAGGCTGGGTCTATAATTACGTAGGTACAATGAAGCCCCACCAGGGACCAGGTGGCATAATGGTTAAGGTCTTCACCTCCCAAGCACAAGGCTTGAGCCTGACCTTCGGCCAATACCCATTTGAAATTTCTCCCTGTGTCTCTGTGGAGTTCCTCTCACCTCAGAAAAACATGCTGAGCATTTCCATCTCAAACTTTACCCAAGAATGGAACTGTGAGCAACAGCACAGACTCTAAATGGTGCCCTACAGGGGGAAGAGTTGTACATACCAACTGCTTTGGGGATCTACTACACAGCTAAAAGACTGAGCACCACAGCAGGGCTAGCCACTTGAAGGTGTAAAATATGAAGTCTAGGTGATTCAGCCATGTTGAATAATATCGCCAAATGGGCATGGGTATTTGCCGGAGATAAATGGGCCGAGAACAAAGCCTATTCCGACCATGCCAGGGACCCATGCTAGCAATGGGAGGAGTGAATGTGCCCTACTGGCAAATGTGTGCCCGCCATAAAGTCCATTCATCAATAAGATACTGGTTGACTGGTGTCCAGCTTGGGTTACCTGGGACAGCTCTGTTGAGCAAAAGCTGGACATAAAACCAATCAACCCACCAAAAATGAACTAAGAATAGCTACAATGTAGGTTCACGAACAGGACGCACAGGACGCAGCTTGGAAACGGATGTTAAGGAGAAGGCTGCACATCCTATGTATCCAGGAAACAAGATGGAAGCGTAGTGCAGCAAAGCCACTTGTCTTGGGAACTACAGTCTACTACTCAAGAGGAGGACAGACTAGAAACAGTGTAGGAATTGTGGTGAGGGAGAAGCTTCAGAAGATGAGGGATGTCATCAGAGTTAGTAACACACTCACGGCAATCAGACTTCCAGCCTAATGATAAGGCAGCATTCATAATCTCAGCCTATGCCCACAGCAGGGTTGTGATAGTGAGGAAGAGACTGCATTCAGACAACAGTTGCAAGACCTACTGGATAAAGCAGTCCAACATAAATGGTGATCATAATGGATGGCCTGAATGC
Source organism: Protopterus annectens (assembly GCF_019279795.1). Lineage (NCBI taxonomy): Eukaryota > Metazoa > Chordata > Ceratodontiformes > Protopteridae > Protopterus > Protopterus annectens. Next base: position 1,527,888,960 of record NC_056729.1, read on the forward strand.
ACACATTGGTACAGACAGAACAGGACAGGAGGACTGCTTGGGATGATGATAATGATGGACTGAAGCTCCACATTCATACAAAGAAATGACTGAGGGTAACATAGCAAATCTACTGGCTGATAAATTCAGCTCTAACATTACTCCAACACTGCTCCCATTATTCTCTAGGAAATTCCTTCCAGCACACATCTCCCCACTACTCCCTGTAAAATCCATTGTGGCTTATTCACCCCCTCCCAACTATCAACAGAGAGCACCTGGGGGTTAACGCCAAGGCCAAAAACACTGCTGCAATGGGCCCTGACAATATCCCCAGTTGCCTCCTAAATAGCCTAAAACCTGACCTAGAAGAACCACTTCAGGCACTCTACAGCTTCAAAACAACAGGTTACGTGTCAAAAGTACAGTTGTGTAAAATCTTACCATAATTGTAGATGCCCTTCTTGTCACTGTTGCAGTATTCTTAACATTAGGGATCCCCTGCCTAGGGCAGCCGATGTCTGGCCAGTATACCAAAGCCTTAGGTTGCTTCAAGTACGCCATATGTCACACGTATGCTCCTTGTGTAGCATAGGGCATAAAGGGGACGTCTGAAAGTGCCATCCTCAGAACTGAAAGCCCAGTAGGAATGCTAGTCCAACGAAAAACAAGAGGTAACCAGTACACCCAGAAGAGAAATGGACCAGGGGAGGAAGGAGGGAGGGAGTGAATACTGTAACAGTTAATAGATGGACATCTACTGTTACGGTAAGATTTTACACAACTGTACTATATGTCCTTCCATTTCACTGTTGCAGTATTCCTAACATTAGGGAGAGTGCCAAAGCTCAGGAAAAACTTGGGAGGAGGAGGAGGAAGGACCAGCAGAGCTCTCTAGGAAGCCACGAAGGATGGCCCTAGCAAAACCAGCTCTAGCTCTGGAGATTCCACCCAACTTGTAGTGCTTGGTAAATGTATGCGTAGAAGTCCAGGTAGCTGCCTCAAGAATAGAGTTAGTATCCAAACCCTTGAAAAAAGCACCAGAAGAAGCCACAGCACTAGTAGAATGATCCTTAAGAGAAAAAGGAAGGCTCTTACCATAAAAAGAATTAGCTTTTGAAATCCAAGAAGAAATCATCTGCTTGGCTACAGCTAATCCCAAGGACCTGGGATAAAAAAATAAAGAGCTGTTCAGATTTCCTAATAGTCTTGGTCTTATCTAAATGAAATCAGAGTTGTCTATGCACATCCAATGTGTACAGCACCTTCTCACTATCAGATTGTGGGGAAGTGAAAAAAGTGGGCAAATGAATAGACTGATTAAGGGACAACTCATTCACCACCCTGTGCATAAAAGAAGATCAGTACTCAAGGACACCCTGTCCTTGTGAAGCACCAGAAAAGGAGGACAAGCTATGAGGACTTGAAGCTCAGACACCCGTTTGGCAGAAGTAAGAGCCAACGAAAGAACAGCAATTTAAGAGCAATGTTCCAAGGAAGCTGAAGCTGCAGGCTCAAAAGGAGCCAGCGTTAATTTCTCCAAAACAAAATTAAGATCCCAGGGAGGAGAAACAGGCTTCCTGGGAGGCCCAATCTGAAGGATGTCTTTAAGAAATTGTTTAGCTTCAAACCTAGAAGCTAAAGGAGGAGACAAAGGCAGACAAGCATAGATAGACAAGTGGGCCTTAGAAGAAGAATAAGCCAACCTAGCATTGAGCAATTCACACAGATATGACAGAACCTAAGGAACATCCACAGATAGTGGATCCAGGTTACAAGAAAGACATCAAGCAGAAAACCTCTTCCATTTGGATAAGTAGAATTTCCTAGTATTGGGTTTCCTGGCCTCCTACAAGACCCTAAGCAAGTGCTCAGAAAAAAGGTGTCTATGGGAGTCAAAATCCAATCACTCGCACAGTCAATTGAAGAGTGGACAGGTGGGGATGGATGAAAGATCCCTTATCTTGTGTGAGTAGGTCCACCCTGTGAGGTAACTTATGACTGCACATGGCTAAATTCAGAAGAGGAGGGAACTAATGTTATCTCAGCCAAAAGGGATTCACCAACAAGATTTTGGGGGCATACCGCTGAATTTTGAACAAGACTTCTGGAATGAGGGGAAGGGAAGGGAAAGGAAAGCATAAAGAAACATCCCCTTCCACGAAAAAGAGAGGGTGTTCACCTTCCACACCAGAAGATCTAGGACTCTGGCATAAGAGAGAGGAAGCTGTCTGTTCAAAGGAGAGGCAAAAATATCTAGTAGAGTACCACCCCACTGGTGGACAATATCCAGAAACGCATCCCTGTGAAACATCCATTCATGGGATTGAGTTAAGGACCTGCTCAGTGTGTCTGCCACAATGTTTTGACCAAAGGGAATGTAAACTGCCTGAACAGTCTCTTGATATTGGACAGCAAGACCCCATACCAAGAGTGCCAACCGGTAAAGAAGCTAAGATTTTGCCCCCCCCCCCATTTGTTTACATACCACATCACTGTGGTGTTGTCTGTAAACACATTGAGAAGGCCCAGGGAGAGAAAAGGATGAAAAGCCTGCAGAGCCAACAGAAGGGCTCTCATCTTTTGACAACGAGAGAAAACCAGACCCCCTAACACCTTTAGGAACCCAAAAGCTGCTCCCCATCCCACATCTTGACACATCTGTGAACAGCTCCTGAGAAGGAAGGGATGAATGAAAACCAAACCCTGGATTTAAGAACAACTGTTGGAGCCACCAGTGGAGGTTCCTGCTTGAGACGAGGCAGAAAGAGGAACTACAAATTTTAGGGGATGAGCATGCTGAAGCCAAACTGACTTCAGGAACTACTGAAACTTTCTCATGTGAAGTTTGGCCAGAGGGAGCATAGGGATGGTGGATGCCATAAAACCCAGAGCTCTGAGAAACTCCCTGGCTGTAATGGACTCACAGAAATAAGAGTTTGAAAGAAGGAGATGAGGGTCAAGGCCTTGGGAGGAGGCAGAAATGCCAGAAAAAGGCACAGTTTGAATTCTGCAACCCAGAAACACACCGTCCTGAGAAAGTCAGAGAAGACTTTTTGAAGTTTATTGTAAACCCCAGGCTCTGAAGAAGAGAGATGGCACAATGGAGATTTTGCAAAAGGATCTCTGGAGAGGGTACATGAAACAGCAGGTTATCCAAGTAAGGAAATACTTAAATCCCCTGAAGCCTACAAAAAAAAACAATTACAGGAGCAAGGCATTTGGTGAACACCCTTGGGGCAGTAGAAAGGCCAAAGGGCAAATGCAGAAAAAGTGCAGTTGCATACATTTACCACAAATGAAGATGCGAGTGTATTCACTGTTGCAGTCCTGACTCTTGGGATTTCCTGCCGTGAAAGCCGCCGGCCCTACTACCAGAAAAATGTCTTTCCGGTTCCCAGGCTGGAAGAAGCCCTGACCGATGTCAGTACATTTGGGTATAAAGGTAGCCAGCCTGCGTCATACCACCAGTGTTTTCTTGCCCTCAACTAGCAGGAGCCCTAAGCAGACATTGGGTATTCAAAAGAGAACCGGACATACAAAAGGTAGGAAAGGAGCCGTCCCCTTAGAGTAGCAAAAACAGAATCAACCTACATAGTAGGCTGAGGAGGTTATGGGAGGGAAAGAATACTGCAACAGTGAATATACACACAAACATTTACATTTGGGGTAAGTGTACACAACTGTACTATGTTCTTCATGTTTCACTGTTGCAGTACTGACTCTGGAAGATTCCCCAAAGCTGAAAGGAGGGAGAAAGGTGCCTAAGGGGAAGAGAGGATGCCCTGCAGGACAGCAGTGGCAAAAGCTGCTCTAGACTTGGAGAAGGATGCCAGGTGGTAGTGCTTGGTGAAGGTATGCACTGAAGACCAGGTGGCAGCCTCCAAGATGTCCTTGGTGGGAACACCCTTTAGAAAGGCAGTGGAGGTAGCAGTTACCCTGGTGGAATGAGATTTTATCCTTACTGTTTGCACTTTGCCGTGGAAGCTATAACAAAAGCAAATGCAGTTGGAAATCCATTCCGAGACAGTTTACTTAGAGCCAGGCTTGCCTTCTTTCCCAGAGGCAAAGGTAATGAAAAATTGATCGGTCTCTTTCTCAAAGCTTTTGTCTTGTTCAGATAGAAACGTAGCTGTCTTGCACATCCAAGGAATGGAGAATTCTCGCCCTTTTGTTTTGTGGACTGAGGAAGAAGGCAGGGAGATGAATGGCTTGATTAAAAGAGGTGTTAGTGACCACTTTAGGCATAAAAGGAAGGATTGGTTCTGAGAGAGACCCTATTCCTGTGGAAGATCAGTAAGGTTCCACTGCCATGAGGATGAAGAACTGAACTGTTTTCCATGTCAGGAACTTTAGGTCCTCAGAAGCTGCTGTCTCAAAGGGGGGCAAGGTCGGTTTCTTTAGTAGAAAATTAAAGGTCCCAAGGAGGAGTAAGTTTCATTCTGGGTGGTCTAATGTGGATTAATCTCCTAAGAAAGTGCTTTAATAGTGGATGGGAGAAAAGGGGAGGGTGGCAGGGCACATATGCAGAGATGGCAGCAGCATGGACTTTAATGAAAGAAAAAAAAGTTCCTGATTCGGCTGGCCAGTCAAGTATTCCAGGATGCTGGAAATGTGCTGATTTGGGATCTAGGTAGTGATCCTTGCACCAAACAGAAACTTTTCCACTTGGCTGAGTGGGATTTTCTAGTGCTAGGCCTTCTAGATCATTTGAGTATGTCTAGCACCTGTTTAATCTGGCCTGTTTACTTAGGCCAACACCATTGTGGTTTGTTGTGAGATAACCAACTCTGCAATGTTTAAGGTCTGCAGACTGGGAAGTACAATGTGTCCCTCTTGCTGGGTGAGGAGATTTACTCTGAGGGAGTAGCCATGGCCTTTGGTTGGCGAGTTTGAGGAGGAGGGGGTAACCAATGCTGTCTTGTGCCAGTTTGGAGCTAAATAATTGCTCTTGGGCCCTCTTCTTTTATCTTGAGCAGAACCAGAGGAAAAAGGGGTATGGGGGGAAATGCATAAATGAAAAGCTTTGCCCAAGGGAAGGAGAAAGTACAGTTGTGTACACGTACCCTAAATGTAGATGTTCAAGTGTATTCACTGTTGCAGTCATTACATTTGGGTAATCTGCTGGCAGGTTGCCCTCAGTCGGCCTGAACTCCAAAGTCTTGGGTCCTGCGTCGGTTGTTGTCTCTTTTTCCATGATGTCACGGGTATAAAACAGGCAGCCGACGCCATTTTCTTTAGTTTTTTTTGCCCAGATGTCAGGTGCCCACCAAATGGGGAGCAAAAAATATATATATAAACTATATATACATGCAACAACATAAACTTTACCTTCATCTAAAAGCAAATACACCACAAAGGCTGTAGAATATAGTGAAGGAAAGAGAAAACCCCAGAATAAAAGGGGGATGGCAGGCGAGTAACCTGGACTGCAACAGTGAATACACTAACATCTACATTTATGGTAAGTGTACACAACTGTACTATGTTCTTCATGTTTCACTGCTGCAGTCATTACATTTGGGTAGAATTCCAAAGCTATGGATGGGAAGCTGGAGCTATACAGCATAATGGCGGCTATAAGGCCCTGCAGAACTGCAGTGGCAAAGCCTGCCGTGGACTTAGAAGTGAGGCAAATGATAATGCTTTGTAAAAGTATGAACTGAACTCCAAGTAGCAGCTTCTAGAATGTCTTTGGGTGGTACTCCTCTGAGAAAAGCTGCTGATGTAGCTGCAGCCCTGGTGGAATGAGGCCTAATGCCCTTGGGCACCAGTTTACCATGATGTAAGTAGCAAAAGCGAATGCAGTGGCTTATCCACTTTGAAAGTCTGCTTTGAAATAACCTTTCCCTCTGATCCTGCAGGAAATGCCACCAGTAGCTGCTCAGTTTTTCTTAGAGCTTTAGTCCTGCTCAAGTAGAATCTTAGTTGTCTATGTACGTCTAAGGAATGCAGAATCCGCTCCCCCTTGTTCTGCGGATTTGGGTAAAAAGTTGGTAGATGAATAGTTTGGTTAAAAGCCACACTGGAAACCACCTTGGGCATAAAGGAAGGATTGGTCCTGAGGGACACCCTGTCGGGGTAAAATACGATAAAAGGCTCCACAGCCATGAGGGCCTGTAGCTCCGAGACACTTCTAGCTGAAATAATTGCCAGGAGCAAATGTTTTCCATGATAAAAACTTTATATCTGCAGTAGCAGCTGGTTCAAATGGAAGCAGGGTGAGCATTTCCAACACAAAATTTAAGTCCCATGCAGGAATTGGTGATCTTCTTGGAGGCCTTATATTTTTGGCCCCTCTAAGATACTGTTTTAGCAAAGGGTGAGAAAAGATTGATGGCTCTGTGTTGTAATGAGCCGAGATGGTGGAGGCATGGATTTTTATTGTTGAAAAAGATTGGCCTTTGTCAAGCATCTCAGTCAAGTATTGTAAAAACGGAGGAATATTTGGCTCTGCTGTGTGAATTCCTTGTGCTTGATTCCAAGCACAGAATCTCTTCCATTTACCAGCATAAGATTTTCTAATAGTAGGCCTCCTGGCTTCCAAAATGACATCCATCACAGATTTACAGAGAGATGGTGTTTGGAGCCGATTGTGCAGGATCTGATTGTTTTGCTGAGACAGTAAGTGAGGTCTCTGAGGCAAATACCAAGCTGGGAATTGAGACATATTCCTTAGGATTGGGTACCAGTGATGGCGTGGCCAGTCCGGGGCAATTAGTTATCATTTTTGTTTTTTCTTGTCTGACCTTTAGTAGGACCTTGGGAAGAAGAGGCAGAGGAAGAAAGGTGTAAACTGATAGGTTTTTCCAACTGAAGGATAGGGCATCCACTTTCCATACTTGTCTGTGATAATTCCTTGTGCAGAATTTGTCCAGTTGATAATTCCGAGGAGAGGCAAATAGGTCTATGTCCGGGCTCCCCCATTTCTTTGTTATGCTGAAGACTTGTGGATCCAGTTTCCACTCGTGAGGGTCCATAAGGTTTCTGCTTAAGTCATCTGCCAGAGTATTTTGCTTTCCTGAAAGGAATTGAGCTTCAAGATGTACTTGGTAGGTCAAGGCTCTGTCCCACAATGCCATGACTAGTCTGCAAAGGGGGTAAGAGTGCGTGCCCACCTGCTTATGTACCACATAACCGTGGTGTCGTCAGTCTTTATCAGTAGTTGTCCTGGATGAAGTAAGTCCTTGAAGGCTGTCAGGGCATTTGAAAAGCTAACATCTCTTTTTGGTTGATATGCAGATGCATTTGTTTTGGGGTCCATAAGCCCTGAATGCATCTTCCCGACAGGTGGGCCCCCCATGCATAGTCTGATGCGTCTGTAGTTAAGGTTTGGCTGGTAGGGGGTAGAGTGAAGGACTGTCCCATGTTTTGGTGACATGCCTCTACCCACCAAAGAAACTCCTGTTGTAGGCAGGGAATGAGAGTAATGAGAAGTTATGTACCTACCATAACGTTCTATGTTAGTTGTCTTCTCTCGCCTTCTTTCTTGCTGGATGGGTTCGGAGCCGATCCTCGGCTCCGACTCGGCCACTTACTAAAGCTCGAGAGCTAATTTTACCGGCTTGAGGCAACCCTATATCCCATGATGTTAGGCAATAACTCCCCAGATCTCGTTTGGAAGCTGAAAAACCTAGCATAGGCCAATAAAACAAAAAATCCTCCAACTGGAAGGATGAGGAAGAGGGATAAAATCTTAGGACACCTAGATGGTGAAACAAGGGAATATTAGGACCCTTCAAAGAAGGGAAGATCTTCTCGGTCTGTCCAGGCTAGGGGGATGGTGGGTGGGACGCAAGAAAGAAGGCGAGAGAGGACAACTAACATGGAACGTTATGGTAGGTACATAACTTCTTAATGTTAAGCTGTCAATCTCGCCTTCATTCTTGCTGGATGGGACCACGTCCCTTGCACCTTCACCCTGGGTGGCTCATTGGAACAGACTCTTGAGAACGGTGGAACCAAATTTTGCTCTGTCCCTGGAGGCCATGTCCAATTTGTAATGCGAAACAAAGGTATGAGGAGTGGCCCATGTGGCTGCCGCACAGATAGTGTCTACTGGTAGTCTAGCTTGAAAGGCTGTAGATGTAGCTAGTGCTCTAGTTGAATGGGCTTTTGGCTTAGAAGTTAATTTTCTGCCTCTGAGTTGATAAACAGATGTAATCACAGAAGACAGCCACCTAGATAGGGTTAGCTTAGATACAGGAAGGCCTTTCTTATTTTCTGCATACGATAAAAACAGTTGATCAGACTTCCTTATTTGTTTGGTTCTATCCAAATAGTATCGGAGCTGGGGGTGAACATCTAGATAATGTAGCTTTTGCTGTAGCTCTATTAGTATAGTTTGGGAAAAAAACTGGGAGATCAATTGATTGATTTAAATTTGTCTGCGAAGCCACCTTGGGTAAGAAGGATGGATTAGTCCTTAGAGAAACTCTGTCTTTATGGAAGATTAAGTAGGGAGGACGAATGCAGAGGGCGTGAAGCTCAGATACTCTCCTAGCAGAAGTAATGGCGACTAGGAAGAGTGTCTTCCAGGAAAGAAATTTCAATGAACAGGAGACCGCAGGTTCAAAGGGGGGAAGAATCAAGGATGTTAAGACTAAATTAAGATCCCACTGAGGTGGAGGGTCTTTGATCGGAGGCTTAAGTAAAAATACACCTTTAAGGAAAGCTTTGCAAAGCTTATGGGACATGATGTTGTGGTCCGATAAGCCTACATGAAAATTCGATATGGCTGCCAACTGAACTTTTACTGTAGAGGCAGAAGACCCTGAATGAAAAATTTCGGCTAGGAAGTCTAAGACCGAATGAATTGGGGCAGTAAAGGGATCTATATTCCTGGTCTTTGCACAGAAGGAGAAACGTTTCCATTTACTAGTGCAAATCCTTCTGGTGGAAGATTTAAGGGAAGCTACTATAATATCCCGGATGGGATTAGAAATCCTAGGAAGCCTGGCTAAAGATGGAAGTGGAGCAACCAAGCAGTGAGGTTGAGAGAATGTAGGGATTGGTGCAGCTGCCCCGACTGATGGGTCAACAGATCTGGAGCTGGGTCCAGATGCCAAGGCTGTACCAAGAGATAACGATGTAGGAACGGAAACCATATCTGTCGAGGCCAATAAGGAGCAATGAGAATCAACTTGGCTCTCAAGGCGGTTGCTTTCTGAATTACTTGTGGGATTAGAGGAAAGGGTAGAAAGGCATAGAGAAGTCCCCGAGGCCAATCTTGGACTAGAGCTTCTCTGAGGGGATGGCCTGGAAGGGGGAAGAGGGTGAAAAAAATCGGGGCATTTGCTGTTTTGGGGTGTAGCAAAAAGATTGCAAGGAAGGCTCCACTTCTGAAAAATCTCTTTCACCACAGATTGTTTGAGACTCGTGCGGCATGAGTATGGCTCTGCTCAACCTGTCCGCTATGAAGTTTGACTTCCCGGGGATATGCGTTGCTATCAGAAACCGCCGAGAGGAGATCGCCCATTGCCAAAGTCTGAGTGCCTCTCGACACAGGGGATAGGACTTGGTTCCGCCTTGCTTGATGATGTACCACACTACGGACATATTGTCCGTTTGAATTGCAATAGTTCCTAGGGGAAGAGAGTCGTGGAGGGCTTGCAACGTTAAAAGCACTGCTCTCATCTCTAAGACATTTATGTGCAGGTGGCTCTCGAAAGGTTGCCAAGTGCCATGGACTATCCTGCCCTGAAAATGCCCCCCCCCACCTGATCAGGGAGGCATCTGATGTCACCGTGGCGACCGGGGGAGGAGGAACAAAAGGTCTGCCCTGATGGACTTGAGGGGACAATATCCACCAGGACAGATGACTTTTGCAAGTTCGAGTTATCATGATCTTGTGGTGCATGGGGAGTTGCTGAAAGGACCACTGGGTAAACAGCTTCCACTGAAGAAGACGCATGTGGAAACGCGCAAGGGGAAGAAGTGTTTTGGCGGCTGCCATAAGACCCAATACTTTCAGGACATACCTGGCCTGAATTTTGTCGCTCTGAAGAAGAACCTGGACATGATTTTGAATATCTAAGACTCTTTGGTTTGTTAACTTTGCTGAAAGTTGTACGGTGTTCAAGTTGGCGCCTATGAAGGTAATAGACTGACAAGGTGACAAGGCAGACTTTTCGAAATTTATAGAGATTCCTAGCCCTCTGCAAATGTGAATGGTGTAAGTTCTGGCTTGGAGAAGTTGATGCCTGGTGGTGGCAGTGAGGAGCCAATCGTCTAGATATGGAAACACCTGGAATCCTTGCCGTCTCAGGTGAGCCGTAACCGCTGCCATACATTTGGTGAACACTCTGGGGGCTGTAGTGAGACCAAAGGGCAGGGCTCTGAATTGGTAGTGACTGGCCCCCAGCCGAAAGCAGAGAAAAGTACAGTTTTGTACCTACCATAAATGTAGATGTCCGAACTGGATAGCATCTGCAGTCATAACAAATGGGTTGTCCTGTCGTCAGGCAGCCCTTCGGTCGGCCGGATTCCAAAGTCTGGGTCCGGCTTCGGCTGATGTCGCACTTCACCCGACGTCATCTCTGCTGGTCTTCGGGTATAAAGGCATCAGCCGACGCCATTTTCTTCAGTGTTTCTTGCCCCAGATGCCAGTTGCCCTCTTGGAAGGCTAAATTTTGGATAAATGCCAATGTATGCAGACAAGGTAGAAGGCAATACAAAAAATAAGCATGTATGTACATATATACAAACAAATACACCATAAGAGACTCCCCCCCAGCTAGCTATTAGGAGGGTAAATACCCTAGGAGTACCACAGAGGGGAAGGAGGGTGGGTAATCCTGACTGCAGATGCTATCCAGTTCGGACATCTACATTTATGGTAGGTACAAAACTGTACTATGTCCTTCATGGATGCATCTGCAGTCATAACAAATGGGTAGAATACCATAGCTAAACTAGGGGTGGAGGAAGAAAAATTATGGTGTAGTTAGGATCCCTTGCAGTACAGCAGTGGCAAACCCTGCTCGGGATCTAGAGTATAGAGGTAAATTGTAATGCTTGGCAAATGTATGCACGGAGGTCCAAGTAGCCGCCTCAATAATGTCCTTGGTTGCCACTCCTCGTAAGAAAGCTGTGGTAGTGGCTGTAGCTCTTGTTGAATGAGGTCTTATGTTCTGTGGCATTGGTTTTCCATGGTAGGAGTAACAGAATCTTATGCAATTTCCTATCCATTTGGAGATTGTCTGTTTGGAAATTGCTTTTCCTTCCCTTCCTGTTGCATAGGCTACCAAAAGCTGGTCAGTTTTTCTGTTACTTTTTGTTCTGTCCAGGTAGTAGCGTAACTGCCTATGTACATCCAAGGTATGTAGCAGTCTTTCCCCCCTGTTCTGTGGGTTGGGAAAGAAGGTAGGTAGGTGGATTGCCTGGTTTAAGGATACTCTGGATACCACCTTAGGCATAAATGTAGGATTAGTTCTCATGGACACCCTGTCTTGATGGAAGATTAGGAAGGGTTGCACTGCCATTAAGGCCTGTAGTTCAGAAACCCTCCTTGCTGAGGTAATTGCCAGTAGGAAAGCAGTTTTCCATGACAGGTGTTGCAGATCTGCTGTTGCTGCTGGTTCAAAAGGCGGGAGTGTCAACTTTTCTAGCACAAAGTTCAAGTCCCATGCTGGTAATGGAGGTTTTACATTCTTTATCCCTCTGAGGAACTGCCTGAGTAGAGGATGTGAGAAGACAGGTGGATCGAAGCTATATTCTGCAGAAATAGCTGATGCATGTATCTTGATGGAGGAATAGGACAGGCCTGTATGTAGGAGCTCTGCCAAGTACTCCAGGATGTTAGCAATGTCTATGTTTGACACATCTTTTCCTCTTTCAGCACTCCAAGTGACAAACCTTTTCCATTTTCCTGCATAGTTCCTTCTTGTTGAAGGTCTTCGGGCTTCAAGGAAAATGTCTTTAACCCTTTGTGATAAGTCTGGATTAGTTGTTGTTAAGTGATGTTCCAGGCAGTCAGTTGTAAGGTTTTTAGGTTTGGATGCATGATGTTGTAGTTGTTCTGAGTTAACATCAAAGGTATCAAGGGTATTGTCCACATTACCCCCTGTGACATGCTCCTCAGCAAAGGATACCAGTGTTGTCTTGGCCAATTCGGAGCTATCAGGATTATCCTTGGGCGTTCCTCTTTGATTTTCAGTAGTACCTTGTGCATCAAAGGAAGAGGTGGAAATGCATATGCTATTAGGCCTTTCCAACTGAAGGATAGAGAGTTCACCCTCCATGCCCGTGGGTGGTACGTCCTTGTGCAGAATTTCCTGAGCTAGTGGTTGAGTGGGGATGCGAATAGGTCTATTTGTGGCATTCCCCATTTCTTTGTGATGGCCTTGAAGATGTCCGGATGCAGCATCCATTCGTGAGCATCCGAGGTGGTTCTGCTTAACATGTCTGCTAGGGTGTTTTCTTTTCCTGGCACAAATATTGCCTGTAACTGGATGTTGTAGCTCAGAGCCATGTTCCAAAGGTCCAGAGTCATTCTGCATAGGGGGTATGAATGAGTGCCCCCTTGCTTGTTGATGTACCACATGACTGTGGTGTTGTCTGTCCTTATCATTAAATGGCCTTCTTTGAGGAATGGCCTGAATTTCTGGATTGCTAGTTTTACTGCCAGCATTTCTTTTTGGTTTATGTGCAGGTGCAGCTGGTCTGGAGTCCACAATCCTTGTATGCACTTGTCCAACATGTGCGCCCCCCAGCCTAGGTCTGAGGCGTCCGTTGTGATGGTTTGGTTTGCTTGACCTTTGTGGAAGGGTAAGCCTAGGTTTGACTGACATGCTTGGGCCCACCATAGGAACTCTTGTTTCAGGCAGGGGATTAGTGGAATTTCGGTTTCTAGGCTGTGCCTGTGTTGAGACCATAAATTCTTTAGGTACCATTGTAGCTTTCTCATATGCAGTCTGGCATGGGGAATCAGGATTATGCATGATGCCATGAAGCCCAAGGCCTGCAGTATTTTTCTTGCTGTTAGCTTGTTCTTTTTTGTTAATGCCAAGAAGTAGAGAGGAAGTTGTTCTTGTTTTTCTGCAGTCAGGAATGTCATTTGTTTTACTGTGTCCAATTCTGCACCCAAGAATGTTCTTGTCTGGGATGGGATCAGTCTTGACTTCTTTAAATTGACTGTGTATCCCAGGGCTTGCAGTAAGCAAATGACCCTTTGTAAATCTGTTGTCAGCTTGTCTTTGTTGTCCGCTTGTAGCAGGCAGTCGTCCAGGTATGGATAGATTTGGATTCCCTGTAGCCTGCAATGAGCGATTACTGATGCCAGGCATTTTGTGAATACTCTGGGCGCAGTAGATAAGCCAAAGGGCAATGCTGAGAATTGATAATGCTCTGATCCTGCAAGGAATCTGAGGTATCTTCTGCAATTTGGTCGAATGGGGACGTGCAGGTATGCCTCCTTGAGATCTAGAGTCACCAGCCAACACTCCTTGCCCAGCATGGGAAGAAGTTGCTGTAAGGTCAGCATTTTGAATTTTGGAACGATGATGTATGTGTTTAAGACGGACAGATCGAGAATGGGTCTCCAAGTTTTCTCTTTTCTTGGGACTAGAAAGAGTCTGGAGTAAAATCCTTTGCCCTGTTGTTTTACTGGTACTCTTTCCACAGCTCTCATCTTGGTTAGTTGAGCTACCTGGTTTAAAGCTTCTGTTTTTTGAGTTGGAGGTAAGTTTGGCATTCCTCTTTTTACTGGTAAGGTGTGGAAGTGGAACCTGTAGCCTTGGTCTATGGTTTTTAAAATCCACTTGTCTTTTGTGATATGGTGCCAATTTTGTGAAAATAAGGCTAACTTTCCGCCTAAAGGTGCTGCTGTTTGCTCCCTGGTAGGCGGAGTCAGTGCCAAGTCACTGTGATTGTCCTGTTGCAGTGGCAGTGGTTGTGTCAGTGCCTCGGTGGTTGTTGCCTTGCCACTGGCGTCCTCTGTAGACACTTCCTCTGGATTAGTTTCTGCCTCTAGAGCGTCTATTCCTGCCTCTTTGAGTCCTTGAAGAGTCTGGAAAGGACCAATTCTTTGCAGGCCAGTTTCTGCTAAACCGAGGGGGCTGAACCTGTAAGAAATCTTTAACTGTTTGTACAGATTTCGCCTTCTCTTCCATTTTCTTCATTACCTCCTGAGCAGAGGTACCAAATAGACTGTCCTTGTCCATAGGAGCATCTAACAGCTTTGCTTTAACATGATCTGGCAGGACCTGTTCTTTCAACCATGCATGCCTTCTTATCACTGTGCCAGTCATGGCTGACCTAAATGAAGCCTCCAGTGCATCATAGCCGCATTTTAAGGAATGGTTACTAACCTGCTGTATGTTATTCACCATTTCTAAAACATATTTCTTATCTAAAGATTCATCAGAGGACAGTTTCTTAGTTAACTGATCAAGCATAAACTCTTGGTATTGCATCATGTGAAAATGACACTTTAAAGCTCTAGCTGAGAGGGTAGCAGAGGTGTAAACTTTTTTGCCCCATCTCTCTAATGACCTGGATTCCCTTTCAGAAGGGAGAGGGTTTTTTGTTGAGGTAGAAGCTACTGCCTTAGGCCCCTGGGATATAGTCTCAGGATCTGCTAGTGGGGCCTTGAAAAGGTGGTGATGAGTGTGTGGCACCCTGTAAAATCTATCTGGTTTGGCAGGGGCTGGGGGTAAAGAATCAGGTGCAGTGCAAACATCATTAAATGCATCATCCACAACAGGCAAAACTGGAGGTATAGCTAAGGGCCTATGTTGTGGTAAGTGCAGAAAGGTCCTAAGCCTCTTTCTTGAATCTGAGAAATCTTGTCCCTGCCATTGGAATTGTTCTCTCATTGCATGTAAGGTTTCCCCAAAGGAAAATTCCTCTGGTGGAGAGGCAGATGGAATGGATTCATCAGCATCGGAGTCTTCATAAGTAGAGAAAGGAGCCTCTGGCTGGTCTGTATTGTCTGAGTCCTCCGAAGAATCATCAGAGCACTCTGGCTGGGGTGGCTCAGTCCTAGTTCTCTTTTCTGGGGGCTGAGAGGCCCTGTCTGGGTGTGATTGGGATCCCCTAATTAAGGAGATTAAATCCTCTGCCAGAGTAAGCATTTGAGAGCTAGAAGTGTGTCTGTGTGAGGGGGCCTTAACAGGCACTGTTTTAACAGTTTTGGCTGCTTTGGCCCTGGCAAAGGCCTTTATAGACATGGCTGCAGGAGGCCTAGCAGCACCACGTGCTGGGGTAGAAACATCCAAAGGGATGGTGTCAGATAAGTCACTGGAAGCCACAGTAGTAGGCAAAATTTCAGAGGCCGATTCAACTGATGTAGCAGGAGCCTCGGTAGTAGTCATGGATTCGGCTGAGGGTTGACCGGTTTTCTCGGTTTCGGCCGAAACAGAGACACTCGCGGTTTGCTTATCCGTGGTTTCGGCCGAAACCGCGGACCGCGAGTGTCGGTCTTTTTCTTTGCGTTTTTTAACTATTTGGGTAGTCGGATGATCCGACGGCATAATGTACGCAAAATCTGAGCCGAAAAACTGTTCAGCAAACTCCGACCGACGCCTAAGCGTTCGTCGGTTGAAGGAAGCACAGGCTAAACAGGCAGCTACGTCGTGGTCTGGGCCTAAACAAGGTAGGCAGTAAGAGTGGAAATCTTTATGAGGTATTTGTTTCCCACAAGTTAAACAATTATTTACTTTTTCTAACATCGGCTGAGGCAAGAAAGAGTCCCCAACAGGGTACTTAGCTTTTTAGAAGTCTTCGAAGTAGTATTCGGTAGTAGGAATCTCTGGATCTGACCGACCGGCACTTGCGAACAGCTTCTGCTTCGGGCGCCACGCGGCAAGAAAGACTGAAGAAAATGGCGTCGGCTGATGCCTTTATACCCGAAGACCAGCAGAGATGACGTCGGGTGAAGTGCGACATCAGCCGAAGCCGGACCCAGACTTTGGAATCCGGCCGACCGAAGGGCTGCCTGACGACAGGACAACCCATTTGTTATGACTGCAGATGCATCCATGAAGGACATCCTTCTGGAGCGCCTGTGAATTTTGATGTGATAGTACGCATCCTGAAGGTCCACTGAGCACATCCAATTGTCCTTGCCCAGAAAGGGCAGAATGGACTGAAGCGTGACCATCCAGAATCTTGTTCTCTTTACAAACTTGTTTAGTTTGCTGAGATCTAATATTGGTCTCCAGTCCCCTGTCTTTTTCGGTACCAAAAAGAACCTTGAGTAGATTCCGGATCCTAGTTGGTCTGCTGGGACTGGCTGGATGGCTCTTTTTGCTAGCAGTTTTAATATTTCTGATACTGCTAGTTCCCTTAGACCGGGTGGAACGTCTGGAAGGGTTCCCGTTTGCTGAATTGGGGTTTGAATAAAGGGAATTTTGTAACCCTCGGATATGATAGACTGTATCCATTTGTCTTGAGTAAGGGAAAGCCAGGCTATTGGGTACAGCGACAATCTTCCCCCGGCTGCCTCCGAAGGTGGACAATCGGGCAACATCTCAGGGATGCTGGAAGGGTTTGTCAGAGAGAGGCTCCCTGCTACCCTGGTTCTGCGGACCCCCTCTGCCCCTAAGGCGGCGTCTGTTGTTGTTACCCCCTCTGCCTCTGGGGGTAAATTGACCTCTTGCATCAGGCGTGACTCCTTGAGATTTGCGGAACCACATTTTCCCACCCTTCTGACCCTTAGGGTATGGTCTTGAAGGGGTGGAGAAACGGACTCCTATGGCAGAAAGTCTTGCCATCTTGTTCGCATCTGGTCAAGGTGTCTTTCACTTTAGGTCCGAACAAAGCCGAACCATCAAAAGGGGAATTTGTGAAGGACGCCTTGAAAGGATCCGCGAAATTACACAGCCGCATCCAGGCATGACGCCTTAAGGCCACTCCTGTGCCTGCGGCCCTACTCGCTCCATCGGCTGCATATGAAATTAGACACATGGAGGAGTTAACAATCGAGTTCAGGGTTCCAAGCTGTGAGTTTATTTTATCCTGGGACCCAGCAGCTGATGGATCCTGTAAGATTTCTCCCAACTCTTTGAGAATATCTCTCTGAAGGCGGGTGAAGTGACACAAGTAATTCAGCGACCGCATGGCAAAGGTCGCTGAAGAAAATATCCGCTTACCGTACCTATCCATGGTCCTAGAATCCTTATTAGGAGGATGGATAGGTACTGAAGGATCAGCTAGTTACTTCTTGGTGGCTGCTGCCACCACCATGGCATCCACCGGTACACCTTTTGTTAGGAATTGCTTGTCAACTGGTGCTGTGATGAATTTTGATGGCCTCCGAGGGGTGGGTTCCACCGAATCCAGGGCCAACCACGCCTTCCGAGCCACCACTTCCATAAGGGGGTCGAAAGGCAGAGACACTCAGGAGGTGGAGGGTCGAGAACCAAACGCCTCCAGGTACACAGACTCGTCCTCGGAAGGATTAAGGGAAGACCAGTTCCCCCTCTGCTTCAGGATTTCTAGGACGTCTGAGAAAGAGACATTCTCAGAGGGGGACTTTGGGGATCCCTCCGACTCATCCAAGTCGGTGTCAGATGTAATGGACTTAGGGGAGTCCACATGCTTCCTCTTACATGTCCTCTTAATTGGAGGCTCCGCTGAGAGGTCAGGAGAAGCCTCGGAAGAGGAAGAAATTCCCAGTGGGGAAACCTGAGGTGTTGGATCTCTGGGTCCGGGAGCAAGAGAGTGGGAAGAGACATCAGCAGGCACTGTAGTGGGAGGAGCTGATGGAGCTGACTGGACTATGCCCTGGGGCTAGTACACTCCTCATCACCTCGAAGGCTCCCCTATCATAAAGGCCAGAGGGCCCCCGCTCCAAAGAGGTAGGAACCCCAGGCCGCACCGACAGGGAAGGCTCAGAGTCCGATGTCAGGGCCGAGCTCACGAGCGCCGACGCTCCGAGAGGGAGAATAGGGTCGGACAATGGTCCGATGCCACTTGCCCCTTCGGAGCCGACGAGAGAGATCAGGCACCCGGATCCGTCCAATGAAGGTATCAAGGAGGAGATTGAAGCGGAAGACGAAGGAGCCGAAGGGGGAGGTATCGGCTCCGACGCCACAACAGTCATGGCTCCGAGGAGCTCCGGCTCTGAACTCTGAGGGAGAGTCGAAGGAGGAAATCTAGGTGGAGTCGTAATAGCTACCGTCTGATGAGAAGGGCTAGAGATCATCTGGTCCAATGCCTGAAACTTTAACAGCCTACTTACCACTCTCTCAAGGTCGTGATCTGAAAGTCTGGACGACCGAGAAGATCGGCTCCGATGGCTCCGCTCCGAGAGCAGGGGAGACCTCGGAGCCGAATGGATGGACTCCAATGAAAGGGATCTTGACCTCTTCTTAGATGGAGCCAAGGACACGTCAGCTCCAGCCGGAGCAGACAGTGAAAGCATGGGCTCAGAGGTAGCGGCACAGAGTGGTGCCGAGACCGGAACCTGTGACTCAAAAGGATCGGCTCCAGCTGGAGCCGATCTAGGCACAGACAAGGAGCCAGCAGCCGAAGGCTTAGTAGTTGGAGCTGACGGTTTTGCTGGTTTCGAGGGCCTCCCCGACGCAGACTTAGTCGGGGAGCCCTCGTGCTTTAACAAGCCCCTCAGTATAAGTTTGTTCCTGCTCTCCTGCAGGACTCTTGGACTGAATGCATGACATACTGAACAAGAGTTCTGCAGGTGCAGGGGTCCCAGGCAGTAAACACAAGAAGTGTGACAGTCTGTCAGAGACATTTTCTGACAGCATGAGTCACACTTCTTAAAGCCTGAGACCTTAACTTCTTTAGGTTCCTTCGACATAACAGTGTCGAGGGTTCCCAAAAGTAACAACACACGCACACACACACTCAAAAATTATAAATTAACAATAAATTGTTAATAGGGATACTGACACACCCAAACACTCACAGGATCCCTAAGAAAAAATAGGAAAGGGGCAGGCTTAAGGCCTAACCTAAGTGGAAGGGTGGGATATAAGGAATAAAGAGGGAAGGTATATAAAAAGTAACAAAGTTAAGGGTAGTTACTCACTAAGAAAGAAATAACTATAAATTAACTCAAAAAGGGTGACTGAACTATTTATATGTAAGACTTACCAGGAGCCGGTAAAAAAAACGCACCTCGCAAGCGAACGCGGAAAACGAGATCTGGAGAGTTATTGCCTAGCATCATGGGATATAGGGTTGCCTCGAGCCGGTAAAATTAGCTCTCAAGCTTTAGTAAGTGGCCGAGTCGGAGCCGAGGATCGGCCCCGAACCCATCCAGCAAGAATGAAGGCGAGATTGACAACTTAACATTCATTGTTTCCAGACTCTGACAATGTTGACTCCATAAACTTTTTAGGTACCACTGTAGTTTCCTCATATGCAGTCTTGCATATGGAATCAGTAGAATGCAGGATGCCATGAACCCCAAAGCCTGCAGAAATGGTCTTGCAGATAACTGGGTTTTTGCTGCCATCTGTTTGAAGTAAATAGTCAGTTGCCTTTGTTTGTCTGGCATGAGGAAAGTCATCTGGGCAGTTGTATTCAAGCTTGCACCCAGGAATGCCTTTGGAGAGGGTATCAGTTGTGATTTCTTTTTGTTTATTGTGTACCCTAGGCATGTTAGAAGCCTTTTCACAAACGCCAGATGCTGATGAACAATGTCCTTGTTCTCTGCTTGAATGAGACAGTTGTCCAAGTAAGGATAGATTTGTATACCTCTTTGTCTGCAAAATGCAATTACTGGTGCCAGGCACTTTGTAAAGACCCTGAGCGCAGTAGATAAGCCAAAGGCCAGTGCAGAGAAGTGGTAATGCATAAAGCCAGCCTTGAAACGGAGGTACCTTCTGCACGATTCCCTTATTGGGATATGCAGGTATGCCTCTTTTAAGCCTAAAGTCACTAGCCAAGCATTCTTGCCCAGCATGGGCAAAAGCTGCCGCAAAGTTAGCATTTTAAATTTTGGAATGTCCAGGAATGTGTTCAAAATTGATAAATTCAGTATTGGGCATCAGGCCTTGTCCTTTCTGGGTACCAAGAACAGTCTCGAGTAAAATCCTTGTCCTTTTTCCTGTTCTGGCACTGGCTGAATAGCCCCCATATAGTACAGTTTTGTACCTACCATAAATGTAGATGTTCGAAGATCCACATTGCTGCAGTCCTTACATATGGGTAGTCCGCTGTCCTCGGTCGGCCCGAATACCAAAGTATTAGGCTGACGTCGGTCATGGGCGCTTAGATCTGACATCAGAGCGTCAGGGTATAAAAGCGCATGACCGACGTCATATCCTCAGTCTTTTCTTGCCCCAGATGTCAGAAGGCCCTAAAAAGAAAGGCCACAGCCAAAAACAGAATACCTCCCAAAAACATGCCTAACAACAACCACCACCAAAACCATATAACCATGCTAAATTACAGAGGGGAAGGAGGGAGGGTAAATTGGACTGCAGCAATGTGGATCTTCGAACATCTACATTTATGGTAGGTACAAAACTGTACTATGTTCTTCATCTCACATTGCTGCAGTCCTTACATATGGGTAGAATCCCAAAGCAGAGGAAAGGTAGGATGGCAAAATCATAACGCATTAGGGGCTGCTAAAATGCCCTGTAATATAGCAGTGGCAAATCCAGCCCTAGACTTAGAATAGAGAGGAAGGTGGTAATGTTTAGAAAAAGTATGTACTGAGCTCCAAGTAGCTGCCTCCAAAATATCTTTTGTAGCTACCCCCCTTAGAAAGGCAGTAGAAGTGGCAGTAGCTCTAGTGGAATGAGGTCTGATTCCAGCCGGAATCTCCTTACCATGATGGGAATAACAGAAAGAAATACAAAAACCAATCCATTTAGAAATAGTTTGTTTTGAAACAGGTTTTCCCTGAGAACCCAAAGCAAAAGAGACAAACAACTGCTGAGACCGCCTGAACCCCTTGGTTCTGCTCAAATAATAACGCAACTGCCTATGAATATCCAAAGTATGCAAAATCTTCTCCCCTTTATTTTGGGGGTCTGCATAAAAAGTAGGCAAATGAATAGTTTGGTTCAAGGCCACACTGGACACCACTTTAGGCATAAAGGAAGGATTAGTACGCAAAGATACCCTATCCTTATGAAAAATTAGGAAAGGTTCCACTGCCATAAGGGCCTGTAATTCAGAAACCCTTCTTGCAGAAGTAATGGCCAACAAAAAAGCAGTCTTCCATGACAAAAACTTTAACTCGGCAGTAGCTGCAGGCTCAAAAGGTTGTAGAGTAAGTTTTTCCAACACAAAATTGAGATCCCAAGCAGGAGTAGGAGCTCTACGTGGGGGTCTTATGTTCTTTGCCCCTCTGAGAAATTGCTTAAACAAAGGTTGAGAGAATAAAGGAGGGTCACAGTCATAGTGAGCAGAAATGGCTGCAGCATGAACCTTTATGGAGGAGAAGGACAAACCCTTGTCCAATAACTCAGTAAGATATTGTAGAGAAACACTTAAATCAGGCTTGGAAACATCAAAGTCCTTCCCTTTGCTCCAAATAAAAAATCTCCTCCATTTATCAGCGTAAACTTTCCTTGTACTAGGCCTCCTGGCTTCCAAAATAACATTCAAAACCTGTTGTGGAAGCTGAGACCCTCCAGAGTCTAATGCCAGGCTGTTACATGCAGAGACTGAATCCTGACATTGAGAAAGTGATTGCCCTCCTGAGACAAAAGGTGCGGAATCAAAGGCAGAGGCCATGGAGGCTCTCGTACTAAACTCCTCAGTAGTGGGTACCAGTGTTGTCGAGGCCAATCCGGCGCTATCAGAATCATGGATGGCTTGTCTTGTCTGGCCTTCAAGAGTACCTTGGGTAGAAGAGGCAGAGGTGGAAAGGCATATACATGAAGATTGTTCCAAATGAATGACAGAGCTTCCACCTTCCAAGCTGTGGGATGAAACATTTTTGTGCAAAACTTTGGCAACTGGTAATTTAGTGGAGAAGCGAACAGATCTATGTCTGGAGTTCCCCATAACACTGTCAACTTTTGAAATACATGAGGATCCAATTTCCACTCGTGAGGATCCACTATTTGTCTGCTCAATACATCTGCTAAAGAGTTCTGTGCTCCTGGTAGAAACCTTGCCTGAAAGATTGAGGTGTAAACTGAGAGCAGTCTCCCACAAAATCATCGCTTGCCTGCAAAGAGGGTACGAATGAGTTCCCCCTTGCTTGTTGATGTACCACATGACAGTAGTGTTGTCTGTTTGAATCAACACCTGCCCTGGGTGAAGTAAATCCTTGAAAGCCATCAATGCAAACTGGACTGCTAACATCTCCTTCAAGTTGATATGCAAATGTTGAAGTCTGACAGGCCACGTGTCTTGCACCCATTTTCCATTGAGGTGTGCTCCCCAAGCCTTGTCCGAGGCATCTGTCATTAGAATCTGACTCGCCTCTGGTCGGGTCACAGAGAGTCCCTTGTTTAGGTGACATTCCTGAGCCCACCACAAAAATTCCTTCTGAATGCAAGGTATTATCTGAATGACAGTGTCTAAATCTTGGCAGTGTTGTGTCCATACATTTTTGAGATACCATTGAAGCTTCCTCATATGCAGTTTGGCATTGGGAAGCACCAGAATACAAGATGCCATGAACCCCAAGGCTTGAAGAACTGTCCTTGCAGTCAGCCTGGACTGTAGAGACATTTGATGAAAATAAAGAGAAAGGTTTCTTTGTTTGTCCGGGGTCAAAAAGGCCATCTGGGAAGCTGTATTCAGTCTCACACCCAGAAAGCACATGTCCTGAGAGGGTACTAGACTGGACTTTGTTTCGTTCACAGAATACCCTAGGCATCTTAACACTACCATCACATACTGTAGATGATGAAGAAGCTTGTCCTTGTCTTGTGCAATAATCAGGCAATCGTCCAAATAAGGATAAATCTGTATTCCTCTTAACCTGAAAAAGGCTATCACTGGAGCCAGAACCTTTGTGAACACTCTGGGCGCAGTAGATAAGCCAAAGGGCAATGCAGAGAACTGATAATGTAAATTTCCAGCCCGAAAACGCAGGTACCTCCTGCAACTGGGCCTGATAGGAACATGAAGATAAGCTTCTTTTAGATCCAGAGTTACCATCCAGTGATCTTTTCCCAGTAGAGGTAAAAGCTGTTGTAACGTCAGCATTTTGAACTTTGGAATGTCCAAATAAGTGTTGAGGATAGATAAATCCAAAATCGGTCTCCATGTGTTCCCTTTCTTTGGTACTAGAAACAGGCGAGAATAAAATCCTAGACCCACTTCTGACAGAGGAACTGGCTGTATAGCTCCCATTTGAAGAAGTAAGGAAATCTGTTTGTGAGCCTCTATCCTTTGCCGAGGAGGAACGTCTGGCATGCCTTTGAAAGGAGGCAATGTATGGAAATAGAACTTGTAGCCTCGGTTTATAATGTCCAATACCCATTTGTCCTGGGTGATTAAAAGCCAGTTTTGCTTGAAAAGTGCTAGCTTTCCTCCCAAAGGAGCTGCCAGGCAAGAAGAATCTGGCAGCTGAAAATGCAGGTCATTGGGCCTGTTTACGAAAGGACTGGCCCCTGCCCTCACCAGCAGATTGTGCAGGCGAACTCCATGTTCTGGGCCTGAAGGTACTCTGAGCTCTGCCCCTACCACGTCTAGATCTACCCCTAGACTGAGAATCAGAAGAAGGGTACGTCCACCCTTTAGTAGGCCAATTTCTACTAAACTTTGGAGGTTGCACCTGCAAAAAATCTTTAACAGTCTGCATAGACTTAGCCTTGTCTTCCATTTTCTTCAAAACAGACTCCACAGGGGGACCAAACAAAACTTCAGACTGTAAAGGGGCATCCAGAATTCTAGTTTTAACATGCTCGGATAAATTCTGATCCTTAAGCCAGGCGTGCCTACGAAGAACTGAACCAGTGGCAGCCACCCTAGAAGAAGCCTGTAAAGCATCAAAACCACACTGCAAAGAATGCTTCCCCACCTGTTCAGATACATGTACCAAATCTTGCAATTCTTTACACTCTATGCCCTCTGCCAAAGCATCCACTTTTGATTTTAGCTGAGAAAGGAGAAAATTCTGATATTTCAACATATGAAACTGGCAATTTAAAGCCCTCATTGCTAAAGTAGAAGAGGTATACACCTTCTTACCCCATCTGTCCAAAGCTCTAGCTTCCTTATCTAGAGGAACCGGATTCTTTACAACAGAGGCTCTAACACCCTTAGGCCCCTGACTAATAGTTTCTGGGTCCGCCCTAGGACTCTTATACAGATATTTATGAGCCTCAGGCACCCTATAATACCTATCCGGTTTAACTGGCGCAGGAGGCAAAGAATCTGGATTAAGGGAAGCCTCCGAAAAAACATCCTGAACAACATCCAAAACAGGAGGTATAGCCAAGGGTCTATGCTGTGGTAAAAACAAGAACTCCCTAAGCCTCTTCCGTGAATCAGAGAAATCCTGTCCTTCCCACTTAAAATGCTCCCTCATGGAATGTAGAGTTTCTGAAAATGAAAAATCCTCTGGAGGAGAAGCAGAAGGAGTGGAATCCTCTGCATCAGAATCAGAATAAGGGAGAAAATCTTGAATGTCTTCAGCAGAAGACTCTGAATCATCTGAGGCCTGATCCAAACTTTCCAACTCTGGCTCCACCCTGGGCCTCTTATCAGGAGGGGGCATAGAACCTCTAATTAAAGTAATCAAATCTTCTGCCATTTTAAGCATGTGCTTTTTAGGCACAGACCCTGAAGCACCAGTACTGACACCAGAGGAAGGCAAAACAGACCTGCCCTTAGAAGGAGCCTTAGAAATAGAAGTAGAAGGCCTAACCACCTTAGGCATAGAAGGGAGAACAGCAACCTGAGAGGCCCCTTCAGCCTGGCCTGACTCCTGTGAGGCCACATCTTGTAAAATCAAAGTTTCCCCCTGTGACTCAACAGAAACTTCAGCCGGATCCACCTGTTCCACTGTAGCTTCTAAAGGACCGGCGGCCGAAACGGACGAATCATCCTGCCTAGGCTTCAAAGATTTGTCTTTGCGCTTCTTCGTGGAAGCGGGCGTCGGAGGATCCGACGGCATATTATAATTACACCGCTTACCAAAGACTAACCTAGCGCAATCTAACCTTCGTTTAATGGTGCGCTTATTAAACCTAGCACAAAACCGACACCCGACTACGTCGTGCTCCGGTCCCAAACAAGGAATACAAAGAGAATGATAATCCCTATGCGGTATCTGTTTCCCACAAGAAATACAATTATTCACTTTTTCTGACATCCGGAAATAACTGAGGCAAGAAAAAACAAAAATATTCCCCAACGGGGTACTTAGCCCAACTTGGTATCGGTCTGAAACTCCGAATATGAAAAATTTCAGAACGCCGAACGGCACTTGCAACGCTGCTTCTGCATCGGACCATGCGGCAAAAAAGACTGAGGATATGACGTCGGTCATGCGCTTTTATACCCTGACGCTCTGATGTCAGATCTAAGCGCCCATGACCGACGTCAACCTAATACTTTGGTATTCGGGCCGACCGAGGACAGCGGACTACCCATATGTAAGGACTGCAGCAATGTGAGATGAAGAACATCCATAAAGGATATAACTTGTTTCTGCGCCTCTGCCCATTGAGGTTTTGGCAGATCTGGCCAACCATTTGAAACTGGCAGAGTGTGGAAGTGGAATCTGCATCCCTGGGATACTATGTTTAATACCCACTTGTCCTGGGTTATTAGCTGCCAATTTTGGGCATAAAGTGCTAACTTTCCCCCTAAAGGAGCTGCCAAAAGATAAGTGCTTGGTGATGGCAGAGGGAAGTCATTGAGACTGTTTACTGTAGGGTTGCACTTTACTTCGTTCAGATTTGGAGGTAGATGCACCCCATTGCTTTGACCTGTAAGAATCCTGTGACTGGTATCTAGAACCCTTAGGGCGCCTGGATTTGCCCCGTGGAGCTCTGTCGGACACGGGAAAGGACCAATTTTTTGTAGGCCAGTGTCTACTGAATCTTGGTGGCTGCACTTGTAAGAAGACTTTTACAGTTTGCATAGACTTAGCTTTGTCTTCCATTTTCTTTAAAACCTCTTCTGCCTTAATACCAAACAGAGTATCATGCTGTAAAGGTGCATCCAGCAATTTAGCTTTAACATGATCAAGCAAATTTTGCTCTTTTAGCCAGGCATGCCTTCTAATCACAGATCCAGTAACTGCGGCCCTGCAGGAGGCCTCTAAGGAATCAAAACCACATTGCAAAGTATGCTTTCCAACTTGTTCTGCTGCATGCAATAATTCCTGCAAATCTTTATTTTCTGCACATTCAGAAATCAACAATTTTCTGTTTCAGTAATCTCATAACATGCTGTTGATACTCGAGCATATGAAGCTGGCAGTTTAAAGCCCTAACTGCCAAGGTTGCAGATGTATAAACCTTCTTTCCCCATCTATCCAGTGCCCTGGAGTCTCTATCACAAGGGGTAGGATTTTTTTGCTGTTGAGGCCTTTACACCTTTTGGACCCTGTAAAATAGTTTCAAGGGCAGCAGCAGGGTTTTTAAATAAAAATTTGTGAAAGTCAGCAACCCTGTAATATCTGTCTGGCTTGCTAGGAGCCGGAGGTAAGGAGTCTGGAGTCAAGCTCGACTCCGAAAACACATCATCCACAATGTCTAAACCGGGAGGTATAGTTAAAGGCCTACGCTGAGGGAGAAGGAAATCCCCAAGCCTCTTTTTTGATTCTGAGAAATCTTGACTCTCCCAATGAAAATGCTCCCTCAAAAGTATGCAAGGTTTCTCCAAAGGAATGATCTTCAGGAGGAGATGCAGATGGGATAGATTCCT
The DNA here is from genome assembly GCF_019279795.1 of Protopterus annectens. Taxonomy (NCBI): domain Eukaryota; kingdom Metazoa; phylum Chordata; order Ceratodontiformes; family Protopteridae; genus Protopterus; species Protopterus annectens. The sequence continues at coordinate 1,527,915,702 of NC_056729.1, forward strand.
CTGCAACAGAATCCTCATAGGGTGGTATAGAAAATTCCTGATCAGAAGAAATAGAAACCTGATCTGAAGATTCATAATCAGTGTCGTGCCTAGGCCTCTTATCAGGAGGGGGTTGGGAACCCCTGATCAAGGTAATTAGGTCTTCAGCCATTTTGATCATCTGTTTTTTGGGCATAGAGGCCTGAGCATGTGGTTCATGCGTAATTTTTTTAGCTTTAGAAGTTGCTTTTGTCTTTGATTTTGAAGCTGGCGTTGGTTTTATATAGAAATGCTGAGGCCTGAAGACACCCTCAGAAGCCGGTGCCTGCTCAGCGGCTCCAGACTCATCTGAGGGAAGAGACATCCGTGGGTACAATACTTTTGAGAATCTCGCTGCGTGCCGGACTCCACATAGGTCTCGGTAGAGGCCTGCGACTCGAAAATAGCAGGTAGCAGGGGCTGTGAAAGCGCCTCACTGAGTACCGGCGACTGGCTTAGGGGAACCTTCTTTGTCAGTTTTGGACCTAGACGGTCTGTCTTTGTCCTTTTCTTTGGGTTGTTTGTGAACTCCGGTAGTCAGATTGCTATCGGATGACATTTCAGGAAAGTTAAATCTGTTTCCAAAATATTTTGAGGCAAAGATATACAGACGCTTAAAAGTGCGCTGGTTAAATCTAGCACAAAACCGACAGCTAGGCACGTTATGATCAGGGCCTAGGCAAGGAATACAATACAAATGGAAATCCTTATGAGGTATTTGCTTCCCTCAAGTACTGCTATTATTAACTTTTACTGACATCGGTATGGAGCAAGAAAAAGTTTCCCCAATGGGGTACTTCGCTTTAGTGAAGACTTCGGTTCTGAAACTCGAATTCAAAAATTTCAGGAGTCGGCCAACCAGCACTTGCGAACTGCTTCTGCTTCGGGCACCGTGCGGCAAGAAAGACTAAAGAAAATGGCGTTGGCTGCCAGTTTTATACCCCTGACATCATGGAAGAAGAGACCGCAACCGACGCAGGACCCAAGACTTTGGAATTCAGGCCGACTGAGGACAACCTGCCAGCAGATTACCCAAATGTAATGACTGCAACAATGAAACACAAAGAACATTGCATCGGTTTCCAATCCATCTCCTGTTTGCACCTGGTACAGAAGTTTTGCAGGTGTGCATTCTCTCTGGATGAAAAGAGGTCCACCTGTGGAATTCCCCATGATTGGGCTATGGACTGGAAGATTATGGGTATAGATCCCACCTGAGGACCTATCAGGTTTCTGCTGAGATGGTCTGCCAGAGCATTTTGAACTCCTGGAAGGTATTATGCTATCAGGTGCAAGCCTATAGACTGAGATGCTTCCCAGATTTGCATAGCTAGATGATACAGGAGTTAAGAATGTGTCCGTCCCTGTCTATATACCACATAACTGTGGTACTGTTTGTCTTGATTAATAGGTCTATTTTTCCTTAAAGTCTAACAGGCCCTTTAATACTGCCATTAGTTCCTTCCAGTTGATGCATCTGTCCTTGGATCTGGAATCTACTTTCCTGGGTTAGAGGTTCGGGAAAGTGAGCCCACATGCCATCTCAGAGGCATTTGGGTTTAGGGTTTGAGCCTGTGGGAAGATTTTCAAGGGAAGGCCCTAATTCTGGGCGCAAGACTGCGCTCACCATGTGAACTCTGTTTTGAGGCAGGGGGATCTTGGGTTTCTAGGGACTGTAAGCACTGGCACCAGACATTCTTCAGGTACCATTGAAGTTTCCCTCATGCGTAGTCTGGGAAGGATAACCATAAGGATGCATGAGACCATGTATCTCAGGGCATGAAGAAATTCCCTTGCTGAGATGCAACTTCTCAGTTGGATCCTCTGGAAGAAATATGTCAGGAAGGACACTTTTTCTGGAGGGAGGGAGGCCGTTTGGACAGATGTGAGAAGTGCCCTCAAGAAGAGGATCTTTTTTGCTGAAGTGCAGGATTTCTGTAGGTTCACTGTGAACCCCAGTGAGGAAAGGAGGTCCTGGGTGAATTTGAAGTCCTTGAGGAGCCTGGCCTGTTCTGTGGCTTGTAGGAGGCAGTCATCCAGGTAGGGATAGATTTGTCCACCAGTTTTCTGATGAGGTTATCTACCTCCCAGAAATCTTAATGCACTATAAACCTATAACTTTGGCATACTATACAGTTTTATTATTTTGTGTGCGTTTGTAATAACTTCTGCCGACTTATTTTTATAATACCCTGCATTAATTTTGATGCGATTCATTGACTGTACTGTGAAATTGTTTGTAATAACTTCTGCTGACTTATTTCTGTATTACCCTGTATTAATTTTGTTGTGACTGTTACTTGTACTGTTTCTGTATGTATGTACATGGAGCTTTTGTTCCCGGGCCTCTAATGAAAAAGGGCTCATACTGGCCCACTGCACTTTCCCAGTTAACCTGCAAACAAACAAATAAAAAAAATAGTACTGAATTACTTAAGCAAGAAAACATATAAAAGAACACAACAATGCACTGGAAAATTTAGAACATAACTATAGAAAGAACTTACAGAAAAAAGAATAATTTGAAAGCAAGAAAAAAAACGCAAAAATTATTATATAAGCAAACAACTTTCTACAAGGAAAAAATAGCAGTACTAAGTTAGTTAAGCAGATTACTAAAGGAAGACTAATTCAATGAAAGAAAAAAAAACGTAAAAGGAGAAACGGAAAGAACTCCGGAAAAGATTATGAACAGTGTAGTGAAAAAAAAAGTAAATAAAAAGCAATACAAAGGCAAGTCAGACCCAGCTCTGTTAGAAATGCTACATCTAAAGAAATCCCAATCCTTCCATGCCACATGCTCCAGAGACCTCAACCTCATTACCACAATCAACAGAACATGGTGGAGGGGCAGTTTGATAACTCAGAGACTGCCCATGCTCTGGAATAGACTTCCCACACATGTCAAGCAGAGCACCTCATTGGCCCTCTTCAAGAGAGATCTTGAGCGGATGGGAAACAAAGTTCACCCCAGGGATCACTCCAGTGACTGTACTTGATAGAGGCACTGGGAACTAACGTCAGGCGGCACACTGCCAGGGCACTTCTATGGGCTAGGCTTGTAATGGCTCCATTTGCCTAGTACACACTTACGAACAGAAAAAGAGAACAAAAGAGTTGGAAAAGTAGATTTCCTTAAATGAGCTAGACACATGGCAGATTCAATAAAGCCTACACAAAGTGTACATCAAGTACACACAATATATATTCAAGAAAATTCTTATCACATTTTGTGCACTTTCTAGTCATGCAGAAATATTACACTACCCTTTGTGGTAACCTTTATGAATCCCTGTCAATATTTAAAGCTGCAAGACTATCAGTAGGAAAACAAATTAGGAGGAAGCAGATGTGAATTATATCTGTGTTGTCTGTTCACTCAGAATGGTGTACACTTAGTGTAGGCATTACTGAATCCCAGGGAAAGTATTAGGACAAGTAAATATAGATCTGGCTGCAGGACCAGATGGAACAGGATATGAAATGTATACAAATGTAAGGAATTGGCAAAAAGTATTTTTTAAAGATTTTGAATGAATGGTTAAATGAAGGTTTTATTTATAAAAATCATGTAGTGGAATACTTAAATTCATATGGAAGAAGAAATACAGAATACAATTAAAACTGGAAAGAGATAGTAAAGAATAATGACAATAAGACCTTTATGAAAAAAATACAAAAGATCTGAAAACAAAATTAAAAACATTACAGAAGATATTACAAAGGGGAAGGGTTGTCAAGAATTATTGACAGAGAAACACTAGATATTATGAATAGAAAAAAAAAGTGAAAGTCATGATAGGAGACCTTAGTTATGCATTTGATATAATTGGACATGACATGTTATGGGTAATAAAATAAGCGAAAAAGTTAGGAAATTTTGTACAACAGTGTATAGTAAGTGTGAAATAAATTAAAAAATGAAGGAGGTGGAGTATATAACAACTGAATGGTTACGAATTCCAGTTCTATTAACATATGCAGATGACATTATAACTGCAAAAATAAAATTGATAAAATTAATATATACAAAGGAATGTCTACAGGAAGTAGGGCTGGCTTTAAAGAGAAAAGTGAAGGCTTAGGTGATGTAGTAAGGACAGGGAGTATACATTTTACAGTGAATGAAATTTGTGTGTTGGGTATAAAGATACCAGCTCTACCCACCTGCCACTACTACCCCCACTGACTTTTCTCCCAAATTCTCAATAGTCCCTATTCCAACAGCTATGGTAAATAACTGCTCATGAAACTAAAACCATGTACCAATGCCCCTGCCAACCTGCTTCCAGAATTCCTGCAAATAGCTGCAGATTCCACTGCATACCCCATTAGCATACTTAATAGATCCATCCGCAAGTCTTATGCATTTTCTATTTGGAAAAAAACATTTATTCTCCCACTACACAAAGGCAGTAACAACATAGACATCTCCATCTTCCAGCCCATTGCCATCCTTTCCCCCATCTCAAAAATCCTCGAAAAATGTATCCACAGTCAACCCCTTAACCACCTACTTGATAACATACTATCACCAACACAGCACGGTTTCAGACCAAGCCACAGCACCACTACTGCTCTTAGTTCCTTCTGTGACACACTAAACTGGGCTTGTGATGCCAAAAAACTTGCCTCCTCCCTACTTCTTGATCTGTCCAAAGCCTTTGATACCAGCTCTCCCCCTCTTCTCCGTAGAAAACTATCCAACAAAGGCGTCTCTCCCTCCACCCTAAACTGGTTTTCAAACTACCTCTCAGACAAACAACAAGACACTAAATGGCTAAACTCCTTCTCTCCATTCCTTAACTCCACTACAGGTGTTCCCCAAGGGTCTATTCTGGGCCCATGACTTTTTAACATTTTCATCAATGACTTTCAGTCTAGCCTCACCCTAGCCACAGTCATCCAATATGCAGATGACACTACTATCATCTGTACTGCCAACTCCCCTCAAGAACTTCAGAAACTTACCCAATCAGCCCTCAGCTCCACTGAAATATGGATGTCTAACAACCATTTAGCATTAAACCCCAAAAAGACCAAACTAGTACTATTCACCCCCTAAGAAATCCAACACCATAAACAAAGACACTTTCTAGTCACTCCCATGACAGCACTTCTAGGAGTTTGGTATGAGCGACAACCTCAACAGGTGTCACTATTGATGAACACCTAACCTTCAACGTGCACATTCACAATAATGTTAAAAAAGCACACCAGAAACTGGGTATTCTATATCGCCACAAAACTTACCTCAACTACTCTTCGAAACCAACCTTCGTCACCTCCTTCTTTCTCCCCTCTCTATTATACAGCACTCCTCTCTTTACAAACTTTCAGGCCAATCTAAAATCCAAACTTCAAGCTTGCTATAATAAAAGTGCACTGTGTCACAAATGACCACCTACCTCACCACTGCACCACTCTTCGACAACTGAACTGGAAAGAAATATTACATCATCTCACAAATATACAACTAACTACTACCCATAAAATAATACACTACCCATCCAGCTACGCAGCCCTTTCCAATCTTTTCAATTTATACCACCCCAAAAGAACCCTCCGGTCTGAAAAGCAAATGCTTCTACAGGTAGAGAAACCCAACCTTACCGCTCGACATTGCCTCAACTCCTTTTCCACTGCTAAGCTATGGAACTCTCCCCCACCCTCACTTAGATCTACTAGAAATACTCATATCTTAAAAAAACTTTGAGACACTACCCCGCCTCCTCCCACTGGTTATGTCCTTGTGCCAACACCTCTCAGTCCATTACCTGATTTTTCATCTCACCCTGTTCTTCACACTACTCTGCTTTCTTCCTCTTTTTTTCAACTCCTATACCATCTATCTCCTCAATAATTAACCCTCCATCTCTCATAAATGCTTTATTTTTTGCACAGCTTCCGTGCCTCTTCCTGTATCAATCACTGTATACTATCAGCTAGATTTACTCTTATATTTTCCATCTTCTTTGCTTACCTAAATTCCTAGGTAGTTGAATCAGTTATTATTGTTGTATGTGTTTTTAGTCCATCATACTGTACATATATCACATTGTTACCTGAACTTAGTCAGTTCAATCTGACATAACTGTTATTTTGTATTTAGTATTTCCATCTCATTACATATATTGTACTGTTACTTATGATGTATAAAACTGTATGCATGTATCTCTGTTGAACTTTTGTACTGCTACTTGTGCTTTATCAGTTTGTATGCATGTACCATTGTAGAGATTTTCTCCCCAGGCCTCCACTGAAAATGGGCACGGTTACAGCCCAGTGGACTTTCCCGGTAAACAAATGCAATAAACTAAATAAATAAATAAAACTAACAAATAAATAAATACAGACAGATGTAAATATAATTCAAATGTAAAAACCAACAGAAGAAATAAAATTGTCTTCTGGAGAATGTATAAATTATCATTCAGAATTCAGTACTGATGGAAAAAACAGCATACTTGGTGAGAACATTTATGATGGCAACAGTACTTGAGAAGGAATTATTGCAGATTTTTTTTTCATTTATATGGGGTTCTAGATTAAACCCAGTAAAAAGAAGAGTTTTGTATATAAATAAAGAGAAGCGGGTTAGGGTTAATTAACCCATTGTATGTGCTGCTTCATTAAATTTGTATAAAGTGTTAATAGTGAACAAATGTAAAAAAGATAAATTAGTAGTAAAACTGTATAAATACAAGTATGACAAATTTGGGGATATGGTAAAGAGAGTATAAGAGAAAGAGTGTATAAAGGAAGAAATAAATGAAATAAATGTTATCAAAAATATTTTTTGTAGAAAAAAATGATGAAATAGAAATGTATGACATAAAAATGTAATAAAACTACCATGTAAAACTATGGGAAAATCTAACAAATGAAAAAATTAAAGCAATAAAGTAAGAAGCAAATAGTGTAATCAGAAATTATAATGTCAAGATTTTTTGTGGAAACTGGTAATAGATAACCAGTAAAAGGAAATGTACCGTATAAAAAGAAAGCAATATGTTTACATTGTCAAGAAGAAAAAGCTATGGAACATTTGCTTTTGAAATGTGAAAAAGTAAAAAAAAGTTACGGGGAAAACTATGTAAAAATTTTTTTGAAAACATAAAAGATGGATAAAATAAACATAGATATGATTAAGTACTGATATTTTAAGGGTGGAAGTAAAGAATATGTTAAAACACAGATTAAAAAGTTATTTTATAACACATGGGTTATATGGAATGAAATTATGTTTAATGGTGAATGGATTTTAGCAACAGTATTATGGAAAAAAAAGACTGGGAAGGTTAATGGGGTAAAAAGTACAGTTTTGTACCTACCATAAATGTAGATGTTCGAAGATCCACATTGCTGCAGTCATAACCTGTGGGTAGTCCGCTGTCCTCGGTCGGCCCGAATACCAAAGTGTTAGGCTGGCGTCGGTCATGGTCGCTTAGATCTGACGTCAGTACGCCGTGGTACTAAAGCGCATGACCGACGTCATATCCTCAGTCTTTCTTGCCCCAGATGTCAGAAGGCCTTAAAAAGAAAGGCCAAAGCCAAAAAACAGGAAAACATCCAACCACCCATGTACAAACCATATCTACAACCCAAACCACACAACCACCCCAAACTACAGTGGGGAAGGAGGGAGGGAAAATTGGACTGCAGCAATGTGGATCTTCGAACATCTACATTTATGGTAGGTACAAAACTGTACTATGTTCTTCATCTCACATTGCTGCAGTCATAACCTGTGGGTAGAATCCGAAAAGCAAAGGTAAAGGGAGGTTGGCAAAATCATAAAGCATTGGGAGCTGCTAACATGCCCTGCAAAACTGCAGTGGCAAACCCAGCCCTAGATTTTGAATAAAGAGGGAGATGATAATGTTTAGAAAAAGTGTGCACCGAACTCCAAGTAGCTGCCTCCAAAATATTTTTAGTAGCTACACCCCTCAGAAAAGCAGTAGAAGTGGCAGTAGCCCTAGTGGAATGAGGTCTGATTCCAGCCGGAATCTCCTTATCATGATGAGAGTAACAAAAAGCAATACAATGACCAATCCACTTAGAAACAGTTTGTTTAGAAACAGGTTTCCCCTGAGAACCCAAAGCAAAAGAAACAAACAACTGTTGAGACTGTCTGAACCCTTTAGTTCTGCTCAAATAATAACGCAACTGCCTGTGAATATCCAAAGAGTGCAAAATCTTCTCCCCTTTATTTTGGGGATCAGCATAAAAAGTAGGCAAATGAATAGACTGGTTCAAGGCCACATTTGAGACCACTTTAGGCATGAAAGTAGGGTTAGTACGCAAAGAGACCCTGTCCTTATGAAATATTAGGAAGGGTTCAACTGCCATTAGAGCCTGTAATTCAGATACCCTTCTAGCAGACGTAATGGCCAACAAAAAAGCTGTCTTCCAAGACAAAAACTTCAACTCAGCTGTAGCTGCAGGTTCAAAAGGAGATAAAGTGAGTTTCTCCAACACAAAATTGAGATCCCAAGAAGGAGTAGGAGCTCTACGTGGGGGTCTTATGTTCTTTGCCCCTCTAAGAAATTGCTTGAACAAAGGATGAGAGAATAAAGGTGGGTTACAGTCATAGTGAGCAGAAATGGCTGCAGCATGAACTTTTACAGAGGAGAAAGACAAACCTTTGTCTAGTAATTCTGTAAGATACTGAAGTGAAACACTCAAATTAGGTACTGAAACATCAAAGCACTTCGCTTTGCTCCAAAGAAAAAATCTCCTCCATTTATCAGCATAAACCTTCCTTGTACTAGGCCGTCTGGCCTCCAAAATAACATTCAAAACTTGTTGAGGAAGCTGCACCCTCCAGGGTCTAGAACAGAATATGCCAGGCTGTCAGATGCAGGGACTGTATCCTGACATTGATGAAATGATTGCCTGCCTGGGACAAAAGGTGAGGACTTGCTGGTAAAGGCCAAGGAGGCTCCCGTACTAAACTCCTCAGCAGAGGGTACCAGTGCTGACGCGGCCAATCTGGAGCTATAAGAATCATGGAGGGCTTGTCCTGTCTGACCTTCAAGAGCACCTTGGGAAGGAGAGGCAGAGGAGGAAAGGCATAGACGTGAAGATTGCTCCAACTGAATGAAAGAGCATCCACTTTCCAAGCTTTTGGATGAAACATCTTTGTGCAAAACTTTGGTAGCTGGTAATTTAGTGGAGAAGCGAACAGATCTATGTCTGGAGTCCCCCAAAACACTGTCAACTGTCGAAAGACATGAGGATCCAATTTCCACTCGTGGGGATCCTCCATCTGTCTGCTCAAAACATCCGCTAAGGAGTTCTGTGCTCCTGGCAGAAACCTTGCCTGAAGAGTGAGGTGCAGACTGAGAGCAGTCTCCCACAAAATCATAGCTTGTCTGCAAAGTGGGTACGAATGGGTTCCCCCTTGCTTGTTGATGTACCACATGACAGTTGTGTTGTCTGTTTGAATCAACACTTGTCCTGGGTGAAGTAGATCCTTGAAGGCCATCAATGCAAATTGGACTGCTAACATCTCCTTCATGTTGATATGCAAATGTTGGAAGTCTGGCAGGCCACGTGTCTTGAACCCATTTTCCATTGAGGTGTGCTCCCCAAGCCTTGTCTGAGGCATCTGTCGTTAAGATCTGACTCGCCTCTGGTCGGGTCACAGAGAGTCCCTTGTTTAGGTGACATTCCTGAGCCCACCACAAAAATTCCTTCTGAATGCAAGGTATTATCTGAATGACAGTGTCCAAATCGTGGCAGTGTTGAGTCCATACACTTTTGAGATACCATTGTAACTTCCTCATATGCAGTTTGGCATTGGGAAGCACCAGAATACAAGATGCCATGAACCCCAAGGCTTGAAGGACTGTCCTTGCAGTCAGCCTGGACAGGAGAGACAATTTTTTGAAGTAAAGGGTAAGATTTCTTTGCTTGTCCGGGGTCAAAAACGCCATCTGAGAAGCTGTATTCAGTCTCACACCCAGAAAGCACATGTCCTGAGAGGGTACTAGACTGGACTTTATTTCGTTCACAGAATACCCTAGGCATCTTAACACTGCCATAACATACTGAAGATGGTGAAGTAGCTTGTCTTTGTCTTGAGCAAGAATCAGGCAATCGTCCAAATAAGGATAAATTTGTATTCCTCTTAACCGTAAGAAGGCTATCACGAGCCAGAACCTTTGTGAACACCCTGGGCAGTAGATAAGCCAAAGGGCAATGCAGAGAACTGATAATGTAAAGTCCCAGCCCGAAAACGCAGGAATCTCCTGCAGCTTGGCCTGATAGGAATATGAGGATAAGCCTCCTTGAGATCCAGAGTTACCATCCAGTGATCTTTGCCTAGCATAGGTAGAAGTTGTTGCAAAGTCAACATTTTGAATTTTGGAATGTCCAGGTATGTGTTGAGAATAGACAAATCCAGAACTGGCCTCCAAGTGTCTCCTTTCTTTGGTACAAGAAACAGGCGAGAATAAAATCCTAGGCCCACCTCTGATGGAGGGACCTGCTGGATAGCTCCCATTTGAAGAAGTAAAGAAATCTGTTTGTGAGCCTCTGCCTTTTGCTGAGGAGGAACGTCTGGCATGCCTTTGAAAGGGGGCAATGTGTGGAAATAAAACTTGTAGCCTCGGTTTATAATGTCCAACACCCATTTGTCCTGAGTGACTAAAAGCCAATTTTGCCTGAAAAGTGCCAACTTTCCTCCCAGAGGAGCTGCCAGACAGGAAGGATCGGGCAGCTGAAGATGCAGGTCATTGTGTCTGTTTACGAAAGGATTGGCCCCTGCCCTCACCTGTAGACTGTGCAGGGGAACTCCACGTCCTAGGCCTAAAAGAACCCTGTGCATGGGCTCTGCCCCTACCACGTCTAGATCTGCCCCTAGACTGTAAATCAGAAGAAGGGTAAGCCCATCCCTTAGTAGGCCAATTTCTGCTAAACTTAGGGGGCTGCACCTGTAAAAAATCTTTAACAGTCTGCATAGACTTAGCTTTGTCCTCCATTTTCTTCAAGACTGACTCCACAGGAGAACCAAACAAAACTTCAGAATGAAGGGGAGCATCCAAAATTCGAGCTTTAACATGCTCTGACAAGTTCTGATCCTTAAGCCAAGCGTGTCTACGAATAACTGATCCAGTGGCAGCCACCCTGGAAGAGGCCTGCAAAGCATCAAAACCACACTGCAAAGAATGCTTACCCACCTGATCAGAGGCATGAACCAAATCCTGTAATTCTTTACACTCTATGCCCTCTGCTAAAGCATCCACCTTAGATTTCAATTGACTAAGAAGAAAATTCTGGTACTTCAGCATATGAAACTGGCAATTTAAAGCCCTCAATGCAAGAGTGGAAGAGGTATACACTTTTTTACCCCACCTATCCAGAGCTCTAGAGTCCTTATCCATGGGAACTGGATTCTTTACAACAGAAGCCCTGACACCCTTAGGTCCCTGGCTAATAGTTTCTGGGTCAGCCCTAGGGCTCTTATACAAATATTTATGAGCCTCTGGCACTATGTAATACCTGTCTGGCTTAACCGGGGGCAGGAGGCAAAGAGTCTGGATTAAGGGAAGCCTCAGAGAAAACATCCTGTACAACATCCAAAACCGGAGGTATAGCCAAGGGCCTATGTTTTGGTAAAAACAAGAATTCCCTAAGTCTCTTTCGGGAATCTGAGAAATCCTGACCTTCCCATTTAAAATGCTCCCTCATAGAATGCAGGGTTTCTGAAAAAGAAAAATCCTCTGGAGGGGAAGCAGAGGGACTAGAATCCTCTGCGTCAGAATCAGAATAAGGGGGAAAATCCTGAATGTCTTCAGCCGAAGACTCTGCATAATCTGAAGAATGTTCCAATCCTTCCACCTCTGGCTCCACCCTAGGCCTCTTATCTGGAGGGGGCATAGAACCTCTAATCACGGTAATTAAATCTTCTGCCATTTTAAGCATGTGCTTTTTAGGCACAGAACCTGGACTGACGCCAGAGGAAGACAAACCAGGCCTGGCCTTTGAAGGTACCTTAGAGACAGAGGGAGAAGGCCTAACCACCTTATGCAAAGAAGGGAGCACAGCAACCTGAGAGGCCCCCTCAGCCTGACCCGACTCCTGAGAGGCCACATCTTGCAAAACTAAAGGTTCCCCCCTGAGACTCAACTGAAACCTCGGCCGGATCCACAGACTCCACCGTGGTTTCTAAAGAACCGGCGACTCATCCTGCTTGGATTTCAACGATTTCTCTTTACGCTTCTTCGCGGTAGCGGGCGTCGGAGGATCCGACGGCATATTGTAATTACACCGCCATCAAGACAAGCCTAGCACAATCTAACCTATGTTTAATGGTGCGCTTATTAAATTTAGCACAAAAGCGACACCCGACTACGTCGTGCTCAGGCCCCAAACAAGGAATACAGAGAGAGTGATAATCCCTATGAGGTATCCGTTTCCCACAAGAAATACAATTATTCACTTTTTCTGACATCCGGATTTAACTGAGGCAAGAAAAGACAAAAATATTCCCCAACGGGGTACTTAGCCCAACTTGGTCTTCGCTCTGAAACTCAGAATACGAAAATTTCAGGACGCCGAATGGCACTTGCAAACGCTGCTTCTGCTTCGGACCATGCGGCAAGAAAGACTGAGGATATGACGTCGGTCATGCACTTTAGTACCACGGCGTACTGACGTCAGATCTAAGCGACCATGACCGACGCCAGCCTAACACTTTGGTATTCGGGCCGACCGAGGACAGCGGACTACCCCCAGGTTATGACTGCAGCAATGTGAGATGAACATCTTTATTATGAATGTAAAGGAAGTTATGAATATGTGTAAATAAATTTGTATATCTATATATTTGTACATTTGTAAATATGTTGTACATAAGTTCTTTTTGTATATGAATAAAGGACCCCTACTCTTTTCAACAGATGCGGTGGGATCTTTAACATCCACCCGAGCTCCCACCAACTCAAGCAGTTGCAGCCTCAGTTTAACATCTCATCCGAAGGACAAAAACAAGGACACTGGCAACCTATAGACACTGGGCACATACCATTTTGGGTTTAAGGGAAGGTCTTGCCTACTCAGCCGTTTAGACTTCCTCGACAGGGTCACCAAAGGTGAGAGGAAAACTGTGCACACTGCCTACCTTGACCTGTGGCGTTTGATACAATACCCCATTTGGGTATTACTGACGAAATGTATACAAATTTAAGGAACTGGCAAAAGGTATTTTTTAAAGATTTTGAATGAATGGTTAAATTAAGGTTTTATGTATAAAAATCATGTAGTGGAATACTTAAATTCATATGGAAGAAGACAGACAGAAGACCATTAAAAACTGGAAATGGGTAGTAAACTCAATGCAAAGACATTCATTGTAGTACCAGATGGGAAATTGTCCACCCAAGCTAATTACTCCATTGATAAAATACCCTTAACAGCTGACCTGGTAGTTAGGGATAGTACAGTTTTGTACCTACCATAAATGTAGATGTCCGATAGATATGCAACTGCAGTCATAACATATGGGTTGTCCTGCCTCAGGCAGCCCTCGGTCGGCCAGATTCCAAAGTCTGGGTCCGACGTCGGCTGATGTCACATTTCCCTCCGACGTCAGAGCGGCTGGAGTATATAAGCATCAGCCGACGCCATCTTCTTCAGTGTTTCTTGCCCCAGATGCCAGGTGCCCTCCAAGGAAGGCTGTAATCAAACTGGAAGGCAATAATAGGTTTCCAGACAATAAATAAGCAATAAACAGATACACCATAACAGATATCCCCAGCTAAGGATAACAGGGAGAGGAGTGGACCCAAGGCATAGAGGGGAAGGAGGGAGGGAAAACCTGACTGCAGTTGCATATCTATCGGACATCTACATTTATGGTAGGTACAAAACTGTACTATGTCCTTCAAGAATGCAACTGCAGTCATAACATATGGGTTGAATACCATAGCTTAGCTGGGGGAGGTGGTATGCTCTAAGAAAGGGATGGTGTAGCTATCAATCCCTGCAGGACTGCCGAAGCAAAGCCTGCTCTGGATCTGGAATATAAAGGGAGGTTGTAGTGTTTGGAAAATGTATGCATGGAGCTCCATGTAGCAGCTTCTAGAATGTCTTTTGTAGGCACCCCTCTTAAAAATGCTGTAGAGGTGGCTGTAGCTCTGGTGGAGTGTGGTCTGACACTGTCTGGCACACTCTTTCCATGGAAGGAATAACAGAATCTGATGCAATGTCCAATCCATTTTGAAATTGTCTGTTTGGAAATTGCTTTTCCTTGTACTCCAGGGGCGTAAGCTACAAAAAGCTGATCAGACTTCCTACTGGTCTTGGTTCTGTCTAGGTAGTAGCGAAGTTGTCTGTGCATGTCCAAGGTATGTAACAGTCTTTCCCCTTTATTCTCAGGATTTGGAAAGAAAGTAGGCAGGTGAATTGCTTGATTTAAGGAAACCCTAGATACCACTTTTGGCAGAAAGGTAGGGTTGGTTCGTAAGGAGACCCTGTCTCTGTGAAAAGTTATGAACGGTGGTACTGCCATTACGGCCTGTAATTCCGAAACCCTTCTTGCTGAGGTAATGGCCAGCAGAAAAGCTGTCTTCCAGGAAAGAAATTGTAAATCCACAGAGGCTGCTGGCTCGAAGGGAGGTAGAGTCAATTTTTCTAAGACAAAATTGAGGTCCCAAGCTGGTACTGGTGCCTTTCTTGGGGGCTTTATATTCTTGATTCCTCTAAGAAATTGCCTTAACAAAGGATGTGAAAACACAGGTGGATCAGTGTTGTATCTAGCTAAGATAGCTGAAGCATGTATTTTTATGGAAGAGTATGAAAGTCCGTTGCTTAGCATATCTGCCAAGTATTCCAGAATGAGTGGAATGCTCAAAAGTGATGCATCATGACCCTTGTTGGTATTCCAAATGCTGAATCTCTTCCATTTGGCTGAGTAAGCCTTTCTGGTGGATGGTCTGCGGGCTTCTGTTAGTATCCGCTGAACTTCCTTGGAGAGAGGTAGATTGAGGTTATTTATGGGATTTCCCAAGCTGTTAGCTGTAGCGTCTAGATGTTGGGATGAACTGTCCTGAAGTTGTGTTGAGTCAAAAGTTGGGGCCATTGTGGAAGGGCCCACATTTTGTTGTGACATATGCTCCGTAGTAGTGGGTACCAGTGTTGTCTTGGCCAGTCTGGAGCTATTAGGATCCCCTTCGGCTGCTCTGCTTTGATCTTTAATAACACTGTGGTCATCAGTGGCAGAGGTGGAAATGCATAAATTATTAGGGAGCTCCAGTTGAATGAGAGAGCATCTATTTTCCATGCTTGTGGATGATATGTCCTTGAGCAGAACTTTTGTAAGTGATGATTGAGGTGGGAGGCAAATAGGTCTACGTCCGGCCTGCACCATGTCGAGGTGAGTCGTATGAAGATGTCTGGATGTAGCCTCCATTCGTGGGGGTCTAGGAAATTCCTGCTTAGACTGTCCGCCAGAACATTGTCTTTGCCTGGAACAAACTGGGATTGCAACTGTATGTTTAGACCCAATGATTTTTCCCAAAGATTCATTGTCAGTCTGCAAAGGGGGTAAGAATGAGTGCCCCCCTGCTTGTTTATGTGCCACATTACAGTGGTGTTGTCTGTCCGTATTAGTAGGTGGCCTTGTTGAAGTTGTTGTCCAAAGGCCTCGATGGCATGCATTACTGCTAGCATTTCTTTTTGGTTGATATGCAGATGTGCTTCCTTTGGAGACCATTGCCCTTGAATACATCTGCCCTCCATGTGCGCCCCCCATCCAAGGTCTGAGGCGTCTGTGGTCATGGTCTGTGTTATCTGAGGTTTTTTTAACGACATACCTGTGTTTGACTGGCTTACTGTGGCCCACCATAGAAATTCCTTTTGAAGACATGGAATGAGTGGAATAGTTGCTTCTAGGTTGTTGCTGTGTTGAGACCATAAGCTTTTTAAGTACCATTGAAGCTTTCTCATGTGTAGTCTTGCTAGTGGAACCAGGAGAACGCAGGATGCCATGTAACCCAGGGCCTGTAGGAAACTCCTTGCAGTCATCTGGGTGAGCTTTGCTAAACTTTTGAAGTAATGAGCTAACTTCTTTTGCTTGTCTTCTGTCAGGTAAGCCATTTGAGAGGCTGTGTCTAGTTTGGCTCCTAAGAAGGTTATTTGCTGGGATGGCTGAAGTCTTGACTTTTGAAAGTTGACTGTGTATCCCAGAGCCTGTAGCAAGTGTATGACATAATTCAAGTTTTTTGTCAAGGTTAGTTTGTTGTCCGCTTGTATGAGGCAATCGTCCAGGTACGGGTAGATTTGAATCCCCTGGAGCCTGCAATGAGCAATTACTCATGTCAGGCATTTCGTGAATACTCTGGGCGCAGTAGATAAGCCAAATGGCAATGCTGAGAATTGATAATGCTCTGGCCCTGCAAGAAATCTGAGGTATCTTCTGCAGCTGTATCTGATAGGGACATGCAGGTATGCCTCCTTGAGGTCCAGAGTAATCAGCCAAGACCCCTTGCCCAGCATGGGAAGGAGTGGCTGTAGAGTCAGCATTTTGAACTTTGGTACTATGAGAAAAGTGTTTAAAGCGGACAAGTCCAGTATTGGTCTCCATTGAGTTTCTTTCCTGGAACAAGGAACAGTCTTGAATAAAACCCCTGACCTTGCACTTGTTGTGGAACTTTTTCTATTGCTTTGATCTGAGCAAGCAGAGAAATTTGCTTGATAGCCTCTGCCCTCTGATTTTGAGGAAGGTTTGGTATGCCTTGTTTTCTTGGCAAGGTATGAAAATGGAACCTGTAACCGTGGTCTATAATGTCCAAAATCCATTTGTCTTTTGTCGGTTTGTGCCAATTTTTTGAAAACAAAGATAACTTTCCGCCCAAAGGAGCTTCTATTTGCTCCCTGGTCAGCGGAACTAGAGGAAAGTCATTGAGATTGTCCCTGCGGGGCAGGAGAAACCCCTGTGTCACTTCTTTGGTTTGCTGGTTGCCATTGTCGCCCCCTGTAGGATCCTCTGTATTGCCCTCTTCCTCGGGCACGCCTGTTTTTGCCCCTTTGAAATCTTTCAGGATTAGGAAAGGACCAGTTTTTAGAAGGCCAGTTCCTGCTGAATCTGGGCGGCTGAACCTGGAGGAAATCTTTGACTGTCTGAACTGACTTGGCTTTTTCCTCAATGGACTTTAACACATCTTTAGCATTAGCACCAAAAAGCTTGTTCTTTTCCAAGGGTGCGTCAAGAAGTTTTGCCTTAACATGATCTGGTAAAGGTTGTTCTTTTAACCATGCATGTCTACGAATGACCGCCCCTGTCATAGCTGCCCTACATGAAGCCTCCAATGCATCATATCCACACTGTAGAAAGTGACTGCTAACCTGCTGAGAGTTATGCACAGCCTCCTGCAAAGACTTCCTATCTAAAGGTTCAGGAGAGGCCAATCTTTTCTGTAAATCATCTAACAGGAAATCCTGATATTGAAACATGTGAAAGAGACAATTGAGAGCTCTCATAGATAAAGTAGTGGAGGTGTAAACCTTCTTCCCCCATCTCTCTAAGGACCTTGCTTCCCTGTTGGAAGGCAAAGGGTTTTTGGAGGTGGTAGCTGAAACCCCTTTAGGCCCCTGGGAAATTGTTTCTAAATCAACAGCATGGGCCCTAAAGAAATGAGAATGGGTTTCTGGGACCCTATAGTATCCGTCAGGCTTGACAGGAGCAGGAGAAAGAGTATCAGGGGTAACACTGGAGTCAGAGTAGAAATCATCCAAAACATCAAGCACAGGGGGTATAGCTAAGGGTCTGTGTTGGGGCTTTTTAAGGAAGGTTCGAAGGCGCTTTCTGGAATCTGAAAATTCCTGGCCTTGCCACTTAAAATGCTCCCTCATGGAATGCAGAACTTCCCCAAAAGAAATATCTTCAGGAGGAGAGGCCGAGGGAATGGAGTCCTCTGCATCTGAATCCTCATAGGTCTGGAAGGGCTCTTCCTGGCTTTCAGAGTGAACAGAGTCCTCAGAATCTTCATCTGAAGGCAGAGGGTCAGAGGGTTCAACCCTGGGCCTCTTATCAGGAGGAGGCTGGGATCCTCTCTCAGGATGGGCCTGGGAACCTCTGATCAGGGAAATTAAATCTGCGGCCATAGACATGATTTGAGTTTCAGGAGTAGGCTGAGGTAAGGTTTTAGCAGTAAGATGCTTGGACTTGCTGGCTGCCTTAGCACGTGTGTAGGCCTTGATAGACATGGACATGGGAGGCCTAGCCGCTCCACGTGCAGGAGTGACCTTATCAACAGCAATGGTCTCGGGCAGCTCCTCGGTTTCAGTATCCGGAGGAAAATCAATAACTGGAGTCGGAGTGGCCTCCGGTATCGGAGGTATCGGTAATGCGGTGTCTTCGGTTCGGAGCGGTGGAATAACCGCCTCAGAGGGAACCGGGGCACTCGCGGTTAGTTTCGGCATGGTGTCGGTGGAAGATGCGGGTCGAGGATGTCGGTCCCGGTCTTTTCATTTCTTAGGAGTCTGCGTTGTCGGTTGTTCCGACGGCATTGTATAATCAAATTTTTCGCCGAAAAAGTCTTCAGCAAACTCTGCCCGGCGCCTGAGAGTGCGCTTATTGAAGCGAGCACAGGCGGCACAGGCCGAGACGTCGTGGTCTGGGCCAAGGCAAGGGAGGCAGTAAGAGTGGAAATCCTTATGAGGTATTTGTTTACCACAAGACAAACAATTATTTACTTTTTCAGTAATTTCTGACATCGGCTGAGGCAAGAAAAGGTCCCCAACGGGGTACTTAGCTTTTTTGATGACTTCGGTTCGAAGAATACAGGAGCTGACCGACCGGCACTTGCGAACTGCTTCTGCTTCGGGCACCGCGCGGCAAGAAAGACTGAAGAAGATGGCGTCGGCTGATGCTTATATACTCCAGCCACTCTGACGTCGGAGGGAAATGCGACATCAGCCGATGTCGGACCCAGACTTTGGAATCCGGCCGACCGAGGGCTGCCTGAGGCAGGACAACCCATATGTTATGACTGCAGTTGCATTCTTGAAGGACATCTGGGAATATATGAAGACCGTAATCTGTTCTTCAAACAACATACAGCCAAGACAGTAAGAAAATCATTCTATGTCACCCAACTCAAACAAGGGTATGGTATCCCAATCCAAAGAATTTCTAGTGCCACTCTATTCAGCCCTTATTAGATCCCATCACTGAGTACAATACCCCCTTTGGCATGTAACTAATCAGACACTTGCAACAGTTGGAATGCCCTCCTAAGGCTCCTCACCAGGAGAATCCAGGATATGTATACACTGTCCTAACACAGATCAACTTAAGACCATATATCTATACTTAAGTCTCCAGCAGGTTACTGACCGACAATTTATGCCTGGCATATAAGGCATCCTCAGATCCAACACTGATGGATCCCTTGCATATCTGCAAAATAAATAGCACCAGAAACACTAGATCCAAGGACCTGAACTTTGCTTGCAACATAAATAGAACATGCTGGAGAGACTGGCGTTTCTCTCTAAGGATCCCCCTCTCACTATGGAAAACCTCACCATACAAATGAAGCAGATTTCATTCCTGAACCCATTCGAACGAAACCTTGATGGCTAGACAGGAAATGGCAAATTCACCCCTGGTCTAGCCACCATGTCTTTGATGGACAGAGGTCATCAGTAAGGAAATCAATACCCACCTAAAAAATCCCCCAACATAACACTACAGCCTTACTAACATACTCCACCATACAGGTGTCCAAAGTATTCAGGGACAAAAGCGGGCTGGACCACATGGCTAGGACTATAAAGACCCACCTTGGTGGTCATTAGCCTTGTATAAACATATGAACCTATGATCACGGTTCGGGAGTTCCTTATTTAGTTTAGCACAAACCTTTTTTGCATCATGAGAGTTGGATTTATTTTTGTGTGCAGTAACTTTTTTCTTTTACTACAGAGTCCGTTTATATTTGGGTTCCATCCACCACAGGGGTTTACTTTTGAAGTTTGTGTTAGGTTTATTTCTGGGGGGACAGATGAGTCTATGCACTTATTTACACGTGCATAGAATTTTGTAATGAAAGACTATGCATAAGCAGTGGGGTCATCAAGATATAACTGGCTTCGCGATTTAGCTAGGTCACCACTCAGATTCAGTAGATTAGCCTTTGCATAACCTCCAGATATAGAGGTACTAGAAGATGCATCATACTTCAGTCTTACTGTAAATGGGATTGATGTATGATCTGATTTAATTAGAGAGGAAGTTACAACTGGCAGAGAGCAAAGCTGCCCCAAATGGATCAGGCTGTTCGTATTGATGAAGTCACAAATCTCTAAGCATATACATTTGGGGATGTACAAGTTTCAGTTTACTGAAGGGTGGTGGGAGTCTCTTAGGAGAATTGTGTTTGACTTAACATACAGGGTCTTTATACTAGTTGAGCAAGAGGTATAATGCAGTAAAGGTCGCATAGTTACCTATGATATCAAAGTCATCATCTTGTCTGATGAGTAGATTAAGGTGTGTGTGTATTTATATATATATATATATATATATATATATATATATATATATATATATATACATACACACACACACGCACACACACACACACCCATTGTATATATAAATAAATATGTATTTAAAGCCACTGTCACCTTTACTGACTTGGTCTATTGTGATGAGCCTAAAGAGGTGAAAGGCATTGAAACCCTGCACTGACATGAGTGTTTTGAATGATCTTCAAACCAGGTCCCCATGGCGATGATGCATACATCTGAATACAATGAATGCCCCAGGATCCATGGCCACCCTTTACCCCAAAGATGGAAGCAACCATCGCTTATGGTCACTGTGGAACAACACTCTTTCATAGCAGGTTGAATTCAGTAAGTCAAAAGGCAAAATGAGAAAGGAGTGTATAACGGGCTACAAGTATAGAGGAAGGACTCCCCTATAGTCAATGCATCAACAAAAAACAGAATACCTAAGCAACCCAGGAGAAAAGCTGGGGAGACTATAAAGAATCTGAAATCAGAGTTTATGCAGAGGTGAGGCCTCTAGAGTACGGCCTACCTATTTATTAAATCATCTGCAACAACTCTCTAAGGTTTAAATCCTTCAGGAGAAGCAGGAGCTGAAGCTGACCCTTGTTCGGTCCAACCCACCATAAACATTATGAAACCAAAGACTTCTACTGCAAGACTATGCACGGAATCTTCCATATTGAAAAACAAAGAAAGCTATCATGGACTGGAAGGTCCCAGCAGGAAATTTCCCTGATCCACTCCCAATAGAAGTAAAAGAGGGACTCCTCTTAAGGCTCTCTTCAGAGACAAGATGCACAATGTACACTTGACCCCCACCAATGGCTAGGTAGCTGATGCACGTATAAATAATATTTTTACACTTAAAAAATCAAGAATAGGTGAATCAACGAAATGTGGGTTCCTGTGAAGCTGACCTAGCCATTCTCAGATGGGCCAGAAGCAGGTCCCACACAAACTTGGCATAAAGTGGAACATGCACAGGACCTGAAAAATCAAATATCAGGCTGCTGACCACAAAAGCAAGCCTTCACCAGCTGCACCAATGATGGGCCAAATTATGATAAACAGTTACTAATTGGTGCAGGAGGAAGGAGGTCTGACACAAACATATCCAATGACACTGGGGTCTCAAGAAAAATTTTCTTGTACCTGTGTGGGGCAGAACCAAAGAACTCTGGAAATTCAGTCACACCAGAGGAGAAAGAGCCCCACCTGCATTTCTCCTGCAGAACTCAGATGGGGATGGCATCAAAGTAGCCTGGTACTGGAGCACTTAGAAGGTATGCCTGGTCAAATCTGCCACATCTACTACAGACTACGAATGTCAAAAATTCCCTCAAGCCATGAGGAAGACAAACAATGGAAAGACACTTTAAAAATCCATGACCGCAGAAGGTGAAAATGTAAATCAGGAATCCTCCAATCGAATAAATTTGCACATCTGTATCGGTAGTAAGTGGCATAATGCAAGCAAACAATTAGCAAGCATGGCCTTGGTGGCCAACAAAATGGAAAATTTAATTGAAAAAAATGTAAAAATTAGTTACAGTGAAAAATGTAAAACACATGAAGATCTGAACAGAAGACACTAAGTTCTACACAAGGCAAGAAAAAACAAAAAACAACTAGCACAAAAAGTGAAGCGAAGTGACAGTATCTCAAAAACAAAAAACCCAAAGGGAAGTAGAAAGTACCTGTAAGGGAAAAAAAATTACAGCAAGGAAAAGAAGAATACTAGTGATGATAAGGGGAAAACATGTTCTTCAATGACAAACAAAGTAGACGAAGGCCATAAGGATCCAAATCAACACTTCTGAATATGATTATGAAACCGGAAAATGGAAGACTCGTACATCAGGTACTGGGAGAAGTGGAAAAGCTGATGCAACTTTGAAAAAAAAAAAAAATATCTGCCAAGCTGAGCATGTGTTGCTTGATAATTTTTATTAGTTAAATAAGATTTGGAGGATGAATCTCCAGACAGTCTGGTTATAGCAGTAGTATTTACAAAATCATTGTACAACAATATACTAAAAGCATGTTACGGCAATAAGGGCAGCAAAAGTAGGAATGTGAGAGCAAATTCACCCAAAACACTCCACTAATAACAGCAAACCTGGGTGAAGAGTCCACAAACCACCGGTGAAAAACCAATCCTCTTTATTCACCAAAACCACATATTAACGCTTCAAAGTAATACACTTTCATCCACTACCAGCAGACTTCATCAGATGAACAAAAATCAATTATAGAGAACCTTGTTAAATACCCTCTTTCAGTTAAGATGCTTTATCACAGAAGTCCACGATTCTATAGACCAAGCATCATCTTTATTACGCATCAAGTACAAACTTGTATTAACCAGTCATTAGTTATATTTCTCCATGTTCACATGCATTGAAACTCAATTCAATCAGGGGGATTGGACAAGCAGTAACCCCTGATGGAGGTGATGCTGACAGAGAAGGAAGATAAGTGACCCCCACCTCCCGTGCTGCTGGCGTCTTTAGTGTTCCTTATTTTTGTAGTAGACAATAAGGAAGATCAAATGTAAGCAGTAGCCTTTAACTTTTTTTTATTTTTCTGTAGTTAAATCATTCCCCATCCCCTTCTTACAATCATTGGATCACCTCAATAAAACTCTTAACATATCAGACATCTTAACAGTGCTTATTTAGTGCCACAGTTTGTTAACTGGGTTAGTTCCACCCAGTCAACTACCTCTTTTTTGGAAGGAGAGAGAAGGTATTCATACTGACTAGAGGGAAGTTCTACAGGACACTAGGAAAGTTCCCCTACTCTTTTTAAGAAGTGCTATATGATCTTTCCCCTCATCTCAGCTACCACGAGCTCAGACAGATGGGAAACTCATCCAAAGAATGGGTAGTGGAATGGGTATATAAAACAAAGCACGTCAAATGTAGGCATGCCTGGGAAATCTGCATTTCACAAAGGCACTAACTTGTCAATGCCACAGTGGATGGTAAGGAAGCCAGAAATTAGAAAAAAAAGGTCTGTAACACAATGTCATCAAAACATAAAAGCCCCAAAAACCTAGGGTCATTCAAAGCAACCGGTAGTGGGAAAACTCAAGTCGCCAGAAGGAACCATCCATAAAGAGAGGCCAGGGATGGCCTAAGGATGAACTTTTTGCCAGAAATGCAAGAAGTGCATCCTTCCTTCACAGTTAATCATCACACAGCTCTCTTTCTTACTTGATGTTTTACACAACCACCATGACTACAGCACAACTGCTGAAAAGCTAAATACTAGACAAACCCCCAAATCTTCCTACATGTCCTCAGCTACACAGTATGTAACAAAGCTGGATGCAAGTCTCTCATTTGCACTTTATTAACCTTTAGTATGGCACTACTGTACATTTATCATACATTTCTTGTATGAATAAAATATGAATCTGTTAACTCTACTTACCTGGTGCACACATTGGACAGCATTGGCCAGTGATGAAGTATTCTGCATCATCACATGAATTTTCACCAAGAAGGGACCATACACTGAGTAGAAGAATCTAAACCGGAAAAATGCACAACTTAAAAATTCAGTATTTGTAGCAGAAGTACAAAATAGCATCAAGTACCACAAATGCTCACACAACTATGTATACAATGTGACATTACATAAGAATACATGCATTTACTTACATTTTGTTTGTTTACTGCAGTAGAGCACTGATGCAGTACAGCATCCCCAAAGAGGGAGGACTATCAAAAGGCTCCTCCAAGAAATGAGGGTCAAATGTCAAAGGACAGCACATTGTGCTTTTGTGGTAGGGAGTGCTGCAGCATCTAATAAAACAGAGACTATCATTAGATGCCACATTTTGCTCGAATGCAACTACAGGAATGGACAGATGCAGCACACCAATGTACAAACCAAGGTTACCCTGAGAACACAGTAACTGACGGCATGCCATTTGGTAGAAAGTACAGTTGTGTACACTTAACATAAATGTAGATGTTAGAGTGTATTCATTGTTGCAGTCATTACATTTGGGTAATCTGCTGGCAGGTTGCCCTCAGTCGGCCTGAATTCCAAAGTCTTGGGTCCTGCGTCGGCTGCCGTCTTCTCTTCCATGACGTCAGGTCGTCAGGGGTATAAAACATGCAGCCCACAGTATTTTCTTTAGTTTTTCTTGCCCCAGATGTCAGGTGCCCCCCAAAAGGTAGCAATATTCTAAATATATATATATATATTTATATACATACGTGCAGCAATATAAACTTTACCTTCATCTACAAGCAAATACACCACCATAGGTTGTAGAAGATAGAGAAGGAAAGATAAACTGTAGAATGCCAGGGGGATGGCGGGGAGGATAACCTGGACTGCAACAGTGAATACACTCGAACATCTACATTTATGGTAAGTGTACACAACTGTACATTGTTCTTCGTGTTTCACTGTTGCAGTCATTACATTTGGGTAGAATCCCAAAGCTATGGTTGGGAGGCTGGAGCTAAACAGCATTAGGTGAGGCTATAAGGCCCTGCAGCACTGCAGTGGCAAAGCCTGCCCTGGATATAGAGTAGAGAGGCAAATGGTAATGCTTTGTAAAGGTGTGAACAGAACTCCAAGTAGCAGCCTCTAGACTGTCCTTGATAGTACTCTTTTGAGAAAGGCTGCTGAAGTAGCTGCAGCCCTGGTGGACTGAGACCCAATGCCCTTGGGCACAGGTTTGCCATGGTGTAATTAGCAGAAACGGATGCAGTGGCTTATCCACTTTGAAATTGTCTGCTTTGAAATAGCCTTTCCTTCTGATCATGCAGCATATGACACTAGTAATTGCTCGTTTTTTCTTAGAGCTTTAGTCCTGCTCAAGTAGAATCTTAGCTGTGTACGTCCAAGGAATGCAGAATTCTCTCCCCTTTGTTCTGCGGATTTGGATAAAAAGTTGGCAGATGAATTGTTTGGTTAAGAGCCACACTGGAAACGACCTAAGGCATAAAAGTAGGATTTGTCCTCAGAGACACCCTGTCTGGGTAAAATATGATAAAAAGGCTCTACAGCCATGAGGGCCTGTAGCTCTGAAACTCTTCTTGCTGAAGTAATTGCTAGTAGCAGAGCTGTCTTCCATGATAAGAACTTTATATCAGCGGTAGCAGCTGGTTCAAATGGAGGCAGGGTGAGCTTTTCCAACACATAATTGAGGTTCCATGCAGGTAGTGGTGATCTTATAGGAGGCCTTAAATTTTTGGCTCCTCTAAGATACTGCTTTAGTAAAGGATGAGAAAAGATTGGTGGCTCCGTATTGTAATGAGCCAAAATGGCAGAGACATGGATTTTGATTGATGAGAAAGATAGGCCTTTGTCCAGCATCTCAATTAAGTATTGTAATATCTAAGGAATATGCGGTTCTGCTGTATCAGTTCCTTGTGCTTGATTCCAAGCATAGAATCTCTTCCATTTGTCAGCATAAAAGATTTTCTAATACTAGGCCTTCTGGCTTCCAAAATGACATCCATCACAGCTTTACTGAGAGGTGTCGTCTGGATGATTACAGGATTAGCCATGCTGCCAGGTTCAGAGTCTGTAGTTGACTGTGCAGGATCCGATTGTTTTGCTGGGACAGTAGTTGGTTTTTGAGGCAAGGTCCAAGCTTGGTATTGAGACACGTTCCTTAGGATTGGGTACCAATATTGGCGGGGCCAGTCAGGGACAATTAATATCATCTTTGGCTTCTCTTGTCTGACTTTTAGGAGGACCTTGCGTAGAAGAGGCAGAGGAGGAAAGGCGTAAACTAGGTTTTTCCAACTGAAGGATAGGGTGTCACTTTCCATGCTTGCCTGTGATAAGTCCTTGTGCAGAATCTTTTCAGCTGACAATTTTGAAGAGAGGCAAATAGGTCTATGTCTGGGCTCTCCCATTTCTCTGCTATCATGCTGAAGACTTGTGGATTTAGTTTCCACTCGTGAGGATCCATAAGGTTTCTGCTTAAATCATCTGCCAGAGTGTTTTGTTTTCCTGGCAGGAATTGATCTTGAAGATTTATTTGGTAGGTCAAAGCTGTGTCCCACAGTGTCATGGCTAATCTGCAAAGGGGGTATGAATGTGTGCCCCCTTGCTTGTTTATATACCACATGACTGTGGTGTTGTCAGTCTTTATCAGTAGTTGTCCTGGATGAAGTAAGTCCTTGAAGGCTGTTAGGGCATTTTGAACAGCTAGCATCTCGTTCTGGTTGATATGTAGACTCATTTGATTTGGTGCCCATATGCCCTGAATGCATCTTACTGCCATGTGGGCCCCCCCAGGCATAATCTGATGCGTCTGTTGTTAAGGTTTAGCTGGCAGGGGGTAGAGTGAAGGGCCGTCCCATGTTTTGGTGACAGGCCTTTACCCACCATAGAAACTCCTGTTGCAGGCAGGGCATGAGAGGAATCATTGTTTCCAGTCTGTGTGAATGTTGACTCCATAAACTTAAGTACCACTGGAGTTTCCTCATATGCAGTCTTGCAGAAGACTGGGTTTTTGTTGCCATCAGTTTGAAGTATGTAGTCAGTTGCCTTTGTTTTGTTTGGCGTGAGGTAAGCCATCTGGGCAGTTGTATTCAAGCTTGCACCAAGGAATGTTATATTTTGAGAGGGTAGCAACTGCGATTTCTTTTCATTTATTGTGTACCCTAGGCATGTTAGAAGCCTTTTCACAAACGCCAGGTGTCATAGAAGAGTGTCATTGTTCTCTGCTTGAATGAGACAGTCGTCCAAGTAGGGATATATTTGAATACTTCTTTATCTGCAAAATGCAATTACTGGTGCCAGGCACTTTGTAAAGACCCTGGGTGCAGTAGATAAGCCAAGGCAGTGCAGAGAATTGGTAATGCATTAAGCCAGCCTTGAATCTGAGGTATATTCTGCACGACTGTCTTATTGGGACATGCAGGTATGCCTCTTTTATGTCTAAAGTCACCAGCCAGGCATTCTTGCCCAGCATGGGCAGAAGCTGTTGCAAGGTGAGCATTCTGAATTTTGGAATGTCCAGGTATGTGTTCAAAATCGATTAATCCAGTATTGGCCGCCAGGCCTTGTCCTTTCTAGGTACCAAGAACAGTCTTGAGTAAAAACCTTGTCCTTTTTCCTGTTCTGGTACTGTCTGAATGGCCCCCATATCCAGGAGGGACGTAACCTGTTTCTGTACCTCTGCCCATTGTTTTTTTGGCAGATCTGGCCAACCATTTGTCATTGTCAGAGTGTGGAAATGGAATCTGTATCCCTGTGATACGATGTTTAGTATCCACTTGTCCTGGGTTGTTAACTGACAATTTTGAGCAAAACGTGCTAATTTTCCCCCTACGGGTGCTGCCAAAATATAAGTGCTTGGTGTAGGCAGAGGGAAGTCATTGGGGTTGCTTTATGTAGGTCTGCGCTTTATCTCCTCCAGATTTGGAGGTGGATGCGCCCCGTTGCTTTGACCTGTATGAGTCTTGAGTATGGTACCTGGAACCCTTAGGGCGTCTAGATTTGCCCCTTTGAGCTCTGTCTGACACAGGAAAGGACCAATTTTTTGTAGACCAGTGTCTACTGAATCTATGTGGCTGCACTTTTAAGAAATCTTTAAACAGTTTGCATAGACTTAGCTTTGTCTTCCATTTTCTTTAAAACCTCTTCTGCCTTAATACCAAACAGAGAATCATGCTGTAAAGGTGCATCTAGCAATTTAGCTTTAACATGATCAAGCAAATTTTGTTCCTTTAACCAGGCATGCCTCCTAATCACAGATCCAGTAAATGCGGCCCTGCAGGAGGCCTCTAATGAATCAAAACCACATTGCAAAGTATGCTTTCCAACTTGTACAGCTGCATGTAATAATTCCTGCAATTCCTTATTTTCTGCACATTCTGAAATCAACATCATTTTCTGTTTCAGCAATCCCATAACATGTTGTTGGTACTTAAGCATATAAAATTGACAGTTTAAGGCCCTGATTGCCAAGGTTGCAGATGTATAAACCTTTTTTCCCCATCTGTCCAGTGCCCTTGAATCTCTGTCAGAGGGGGTAGGGTTTTTTTTGGTGTTGAGGCCTTAACTCCCTTTGGACCCTGTGAAATAGTTTCAGGATCAGCAGCAGGGTTTCTAAATAAAAATTTATGGGAGTCATGGACCCTGTAATTCCAGTCAGGCTTACTGGGAGCCGGATGTAAGGAGTCAGGGGTCAGGCTTGACTCCGAAAACCCATCATCCAATGTCTAAAACAGGGGGAATGGCTAAAGGCTTGTGCTGAGGAAGAAGGAAATCCCTAAGCCTATTTTTTGATTCTGAGAAGTCTTGACTCTCCCTGTGAAAATGCTCCCTCAAGGTATGCAAGGTTTCTCCAAATGAATAATCCTCAGGAGGAGATGCAGATGGAATAGACTCTTAAGCTTCAGAATCCTCATAGGGAGGTAAAGATAATTCCTGATCCGAAGAGGAATTAGAAGAAATAGAAACCTGATCTAAAGATTCATAGTCAGTGTCTTGCCTAGGCCTCTTATCTGGAGGGGGATGGGTACCCCTGATCAAGGTAATAAGGGTCTTCAGCCATTTTGATCATCTGTTTTTTAGGCATAGAGGCCTGTGCACGTAGCTCAGGAGTCTTTTTTTCGTTTTAGAAGGTGTCTTTGCCTTAGGTTTTGCAGCTTTCGTCGGGTTGATATAAAAACGTTGAAGTCTGAATACACCCTCAGAAGCCAGTGCCTGGTCAGTAGCTCCGGACCCATCTGAGGGAGATTCATCTGTCGGTCCAATACCTTGAGTATCTTGCGGCATGCCGGACTCCATATGGGTGTCAGTAGAGGCCTGTGACTCGAAGGTAGCGGGTATCAGGGGCTGCGAAAGCACCTCACTGAGTACCGGCAACTGGCTTAGGAGAAGCTTAGTCGTCGGTTTTGGATCTCGACTGCCTTTCTGTCCTTTTCTTTGCATTTTTTTATGTACTCCGGTAGTCTGATTGCTATCCGACGACATTTCTGGGTAGTTAAATCTGTTTCCAAAATACTTAGATCCAAAAATATACAGACGCTTAATAGTGCGTTGGTTAAATTTAGCAGAAAACCGACAGCCAGGCACATTGTGATCAGGGCCTAGGCAAGGAATACAGTATAAATGGAAATCCTTATGAGGTATTTGTTCCCACAAGTAACACAATTATTAACTTTTTCTGACATCGGTAAAAAGCAAGAAAAAAAGTTTCCCCAACGGGGTACTTGGCTTTAGTGAAGACTTCGGTTCTGAAACCGAAACTCAAATATTTCAGTAGTCGGCAGACCGGCACTTGCAAAATGCTTCTGCTTCAGGCACCGCGCGGCAAGAAAGACTAAAGAAAATGGCATCGGCTGCATGTTTTATACCCCTGATGACCTGACGTCATGGAAGAGAAGACAGCAACCGACGCAGGACCCAAGACTTAGGAATTCAGGCCGAATGAGGGCAACCTGCCAGCAGATTACCCAAATGTAATGACTACAACAGTGAAACACGAAGAACATCTGCACAATGGAAAATAGCCTTGCCATGTATGTGTGTGTGTGTGTTTTGGGCAGGAGAGGGCGAATACATTAGTAGAAGGCTACTACAGTGCCAGTACTGCAAGACGACTTTTAATAAAGCAGCAAAAAATACAATGCTATCTTTAGACAGCCAGGCCCAAGGGAAAAGTGACACACTTCTACTTGAACCAATAAGCAAAATGTTACTCAAATATTAGCTGAAATTAAATGTATTAAATTATGAATTCTATATCCAATAAAAAGGGATGGAAATATTTTAATTAAAAGTTATGTACTTACCATAACTCAGCATCTGTGTTGACCAACTTCATTCTTCCTCACCACTGGGTGTAGTATCCAATCCTGGGATCCGACTCAGCCATATTTTTCAAGAACTGTGATCCTTGCTTCATGCTCCTCCTTTTACCCATAACCCCCTAAGGTATCCCCAAGCCCTCAGACTGAGTTTGCTGCATTAAGAATAAAAAATCTAACCTCAATAGCCTAGGGGTTCCCGATACAAAAGGTAGTACTATGTTTCCTAATGGGGCTCAAACCAGAAACTTAAGGGATCCTATGTTATCTGGAAAATACTCCAGGAGCATTGAAGGTGGATGGATGGGAGGGATAGTGAGGAATAATGAAAATGGACAACACAGATGCCAAATTTAAGTAACTTTTAAATCTGATGCCCTTTTCGTTCTTCCTCACCACTGGGTCAGGTCCTCAGCTACACAACTCTTGGGTGACTTTCATGGAAGGATATGTCAGAGCACTGTTGAACAAAAGGGTGCTCCATTTCTGGAGGTGATGTCCAGTTTGTAATGCGTGACAAATATATGTACTGTGGACCAAAAGGCTGCAGCACAAACGTCATCATCTGAAGAAAAGGCGGCTGAAGCTGACATAGCTCTGATAGAATGGGCTTTAAGTGGACGAGGCAAGTCTAAGCCTCTTTGGTGACATACCAATAAAATACAAATCAGTAATCCATTTAGCTAGAGTGACCTTTGAATCTGCTTGTCCTAGGCAGTTGGAGGAAAGAGACACAAAATGCTGACCAGACTTTCTATGCTGTTATGTTCTGTGGAAATAAAAACGTAATTGCCTATGAACATCAAGAAGGTGTAGTATATAGTCACCTTTATTAGAAAAATTAGGAAAAATACTGGCAGTTGAATAGATTAGTTAAGACTTGCTTCATTGGCTTCCTTGGGCATAAAGTATGGATTGGTTTATACGGACAATCTGTATGTGGAATATAAGTGGCTTTTGCTGATAATGCATGAAATTCAGAAAATCTTTTTAGCTGACATAATAGCTACCAACAGAATAGTTTTCCAAGACAGAAATTTCAAATCGCAACTGCTTGCTGGTTCAATTGTTTTTTAAGTCAAATCTTGTAGCACTAAGGCGAGATCTCAAGGTGGAGATGGTTCTTTAATGGAGGTCTTAGAAGAAAAAAATACAGTTGTGTACACATACCATAAATGTAGATGTTAAGAGTGGATTCACTGTTGCAGTGATTACATTTGGGTAATCTGCTGGCAGGTTGCCCTCAGTCAGCCTGATTAACAAAGTAATGGGTCCTGCGTCGGTTGCTGTCCCTTCTTCCATGATGTCAGGGGTATAAAACATGCAGCCGACGCCATTACATCAGTTTTTCTTGCCCCAGATGTCAGGTGCCCCTCAAATGAGAGGCAAATAAAATTTAAATACACAAAAATATACCTCCAACCAAAAGCAAATACACCAAAAAGGCTTTTAAGCATAGTAAAAGAAAGTAGAGGTATAGTCCGAGAAAAACAGGGGGCTGGAGGGAGGGTAACCAGGACAGCAACAGTGAATAGACTAACATCTACATTTATGGTAAGTGTACACAACTGTACTATGTTCTTCTTGTTTCACTGTTGCAGTCATCACATTTGGGTAGATTCCCAAAGCTAAGGAAGGGAGGAGGAATTTAGACAATATTAGGACCAGCTATAAGGCCTTGCAAGACTGCAGTGGCAAAGCCAGCTCTGGATTTAGAGAAAATAGGCAAATGGTAATGCTTGGTGAAAGTATGTACAGAACTCCAGGCAGCAGCTTTTAGGATGTCCCTGGTAGGGACACCTCTGAGGAAGGCTGTAGAGGTAGATGCAGCCATAGTTGCATGGGGTCTGATCCCCTGTGGGATAGGTTTTCCATGGTGCTTATAGCAGAAATTAATGCAATGGCCTATCTGTTTAGAAATGGTTTGCTTTGAAATAGCCTCCCCCTCTGCCCCTGCTACAAATGCCACCAGCAGTTCAGATTTCCTTTGAGGTTTATTCCTGTCCAAGTAAATTCTAAGTTGTCTGTGCACATCTAAGGAGTGCAGTATCCGTTCCCCTTTGTTCTGTGGATTAGGAAAGAAGGTTGGCAAATTAATAGACTGATTAAGAGCCACACTGGATACCACCTTGGGCATGAAGGAGGGATTGGTTCTGAGGGACACCCTGTCCACATGAAAGATGATGAAAGGCTCCACTGCCATCAGGGCCTGTAATTCAGATATCCTTCTTGCTGAAGTGATTGCTAAAAGGAAGGCCGTTTTCAAAGAAAGGAATTTTAAATCTGCACTAGCAGCTGGCTTGAAAGGAGGAAGAGTGAGTTTCTCCAATACAAAGTTAAGGTCCCAGGTAGGAGTTGGGGCTCTCCTGGGTGGTCTTAAATTTTTGGCCCCTCTGAGGAACTGCTTGAGCAGTGGATGAGAGAAGAGGGGTGGGTCTGTGTTATAATGAACTGAAATGGCTGAGGTGTGAATTTTGATTGAGGAAAAAGAAAGAAAAGCCCTTGTGAAGCATCTCAGTTAAGTATTGTAGAATCTGAGGCAAATCGGGCGCTGCTGTGCTCATCCCTTGAGATTCTCATCCCTTGAGATTGGTTCCAAGCACAGAATCTTTTCCATTTTTCAGCATAAGACTTTCCGGTACTAGGCTTCCTTGACTCTAAAATGATATCCATCACTGGTTTACTGAGGGATGGTAAAGGAGACATTAGGTAATTAGCCAGGCTGCTAGGTTCAGGGTTTGAAGCTGAGGGTGCAGAATAGTACAGTTTTGTACCTACCATAAATGTAGATGTCCGAGAGGTATGCATCTGCAGTCCTAACATATGGGTTGTCCTGCCTCAGGCAGCCCTTCGGTCGGCCGGATTCCAAAGTCTGGGTCTGGCCTCGGCTGATGTCGCACTTCACCCGACGTCATAGCTGCTGTCAATTGGGTATAAAGGCATCAGCCAACGCCATTTTCCTCAGTGTTTCTTGCCCCAGATGCCAGGTGCCCTCTAGGAAGGCTAAATTTGGATAAATGCAAATGATTCCAAACAGAAGAGAGCAACAAAAATAAACATGTATATACATATATACAAACAAATACACCATAATAGATTCCCCCAGCTAGCTACAAGATGGGCAAATACCCTAGGAGTACCACAGAGGGGAAGGAGGGTGGGTAATCCTGACTGCAGATGCATACCTCTCGGACATCTACATTTATGGTAGGTACAAAACTGTACTATGTCCTTCAAGGATGCATCTGCAGTCCTAACATATGGGTAGAATACCATAGCCAAACTGGGGGAGGAGGCACCAAGATGATTATGGTGCAGTTAAGATCCCTTGCAAAACCGCAGTTGCAAAACCTGCTCAGGATCTGGAGTATAAAGGAAGATTATAATGCTTGGCAAATGTATGCACGGAGCTTCAAGTAGCAGCTTCTAAAATGTCCTTGGTAGCCACTCCTCGTAAGAAAGCTGTAGTAGTGGCTGTAGCCCTTGTGGAGTGAGGTCTGATCTTTTC
Organism: Protopterus annectens; assembly: GCF_019279795.1. Taxonomy (NCBI): domain Eukaryota; kingdom Metazoa; phylum Chordata; order Ceratodontiformes; family Protopteridae; genus Protopterus; species Protopterus annectens. Next base: position 1,527,949,557 of record NC_056729.1, read on the forward strand.
TGGAGTTATCTTTCCATGAAAAGAGTAACAAAATCTAATGCAATTTCCTATCCATTTTGAGATTGTCTGTTTTGAAATTGCTTTTCCTTGCATTCCTGTTGCATATGCTACCAGAAGCTGGTCAGTTTTTCTATTGTTCTTGGTTCTGTCCAGATAGTAGCGCAATTGCCTGTGCACATCCAAGGTATGCAGTAGTCTTTCCCCCCTGTTCTGTGGGTTGGGGAAGAATGATGGTAGGTGGATTGCTTGGTTCAATGATACCCTGGAGATCACCTTTGGCATAAAAGTAGGGTTAGTTCTCAAGGACACTCTATCCTGATGGAAGATAAGGAAGGGCTGTACTGCCATTAATGCCTGTAATTCAGAAACCCTTCTTGCTGAAGTGATTGCAAGCAGGAAAGCAGTTTTCCAAGATAAGAACTGTAATTCTGCTGTTACTGCTGGTTCGAAGGGGGGAAGTGTTAACTTTTCCAGCACAAAGTTAACACTTAAGGTGGCTTCCTTGGAGGCTTTACATTCTTAATTCCTCTCAGAAACTGCCTGAGTAGAGGATGAGAGAAGACTGGAGGATCCATGTTGTATTCTGCTGAAATTGCTGATGCATGAATCTTAATGGAGGAGTAAGACAGGCCATTGTGGAAAAGTTCTGCTAAATATTCCAGGATGTTAGCTATGTTTGCTAATGATACATTTTCTCCTTTTGCTGCATTCCAAATGAGGTATCTTTTCCATTTGGCTGAATAAGTCTTCCTTGTGGAGGGTCTGCAAGCCTCCAGGATAATGTCTTTAACCCTCCGAGATAAATCTGGGTTATTTTGTTTTATGTAATATTCCAAGCAGCTAGCTGCAGTGTCTTCAAGTTTGGATGTAGGATTTTGAAGTTGTTCTGTGTTAGCAGTAAAGGAACTAGAGGTAGAGGCCATGCGTGTGTCCGAGACATACTCCTCAGTAGCGGGTACAAATGCTGCCTCGGCCAGTCTGGAGCTATCAGGATGATCCTTGGATGATCTTCTTTGATTTTCAGTAGTACTTTGTGCATCAAAGGAGGAGGTGGGAATGCATATGCTGTCAGGCTTTCCCAACTGAAGTATAGGGAGTCCACCTTCCAAGCAAGTGGGTGGTATGTCCTTGTGCAGAATTTCCTCAATTGGTGGTTGTGTGGGGATGCGAACAGGTCTATTTCTGGTAGTCCCCATTTCTTTGTAATGGATTTGAAGATGTCTGGATGCAGCATCCATTCGTGGGCATCCGTGGTAGTTCTGCTTAAGGTGTCTGCTAGTATATTTTCTTTTCCTGGCACAAATATGGCCTGGAGCTGAATGTTGAGGTTCAGGGCCACATTCCACAGGTCCATTGCCATCCGGCATAGAGGATATGAGTGTGTGCCTCCCTGTTTGTTGATATACCACATGACTGTGGTGTTGTCCGTCCTTATCAGCAAATGACCCTGTTGAAGAAACGGTCTGAATGTCTGAATTGCCTGTTTCACTGCCAGCATCTCTTTTTGATTTATGTGTAGGTTCAGATGGTCTTGTGTCCATAGGCCTTGTATACACTTGTCCACCATGTGTGCCCCCCAGCCTAGGTCTGAGGCGTCCGTGGTGATAGTCTGGCTTGGGTGAGGTTTGTGGAAAGGCAGTCCTCTGTTCAACTGACAGGCCTGAGCCCACCACAGGAATTCTTGTTTCAGGCATGGAATTATTGGAATCTGGGCTTTTAGAGTGTGCTTGTGTTGAGAACATATATTCCTGAGGTACCATTGCAACTTCCTCATATGCAGCCTGGCATGTGGAATCAATATTATGCAGGATGCCATGTAACCCAGGGCTTGCAGGACTTTCCTTGCTGTAAGCTGGTTCTGTGTTGTTAAGGCCCTGAAATAGAGTGGTAGTTGCTTTTGCTTTTCTGCTGTGAGAAATGCCATCTGATTTGAAGTGTCCAGTTCTGCACCCAAGAATGTTATCATTTGGGATGGTACCAGCCTTGACTTTTTCATGTTGACTGTGTATCCCAGGGCTTGCAGTAGTTGTATAACCTTTTCCAAGTCTTTTGTTAATTTGGTCTTGTTGTCCGCTTGTATTAGGCAGTCGTCCAGGTATGGATAAATCTGAATTCCCTGAAGCCTGCAATGAGCAATTACTGATGCCAGGCATTTCGTGAATACTCTGGGCGCAGTATATAAGCCAAAGGGCAATGCTGAGAATTGATAACGCTCTGATCCTGCAAGAAATCCGAGATATCTTTTGCAATCTGGTCGTATAGGGACGTGCAGGTATGCCTCCTTGAGATCTAGAGTCACCAGCCAAGACTCCTTGCCCAGCATGGGAAGAAGTTGCTGTAGGGTCACAATTTTGAATTTTGGAACAATGAGATATGTGTTCAGAGCGGACAGGTCGAGAATAGGCCTCCATTGGTTTTTCTTCCTTGGTACCAGGAAAAGTCTGGAGTAAAATCCTTGTCCTTGTTCCATAGGCGGTACCTTTTCTATAGCTCTCATCCTTAGTAAGTGGTTGATTTGTCCTAGAGCGTTTGTTTTTTGGTTTGGTGGTAGGTTTGGCATTCCTCTCTTTTTTGGAAGAGTGTGGAAGTGAAACCTGTAGCCTTTGTCTATTGTCTGTAAAATCCATTTGTCTCCTGTAATGTAATGGCAGTTTACGGAAAATAAGGCTAGCTTTCCGCCTAAGGGTGCTTCCAGTTGTTCCCTGGTAGGCGGTATCAGAGTCAAGTCATTGTGTCTGTCCTGTGGAAGTGGTAGTAGCTGGATCTGTGGCAGTACTTCTCTGGTTGTTAGGCTACCACTGACGTCCCCTGTAGGCACCTCTGGATTGACCTCTGCCTCTTGGGCGCCTATTTCTGCCTCTCTGTGCTCTGGAGGTGTCTGGAAAGGACCAATTCTTCGAAGGCCAATTTCTACTAAACCTCGGAGGCTGGACCTGTAAGAAATCCTTGACTGTTTGGACAGATTTTGCTTTTTCTTCCACCTTCTTTAGCACTTGCTGTGCAGGGGAGCCAAACAAACTTTGTTTCTCCATGGGAACATCTAGGAGCTTTGACTTTACATGGTCTGGTAAGGATTGCTCTTTTAACCATGCATGCCTTCTGATCACTGTTCCAGTCATAGCTGATCTAAAGGAAGCCTCCAGTGCATCATAGCCGCATTTTAAGGAATGATTACTGACCTGCTGAGTGTTATGTACCAAATCCTGAAGGGACTTACGGTATATAGGTTCAGGAGAGGACAGTTTTTTATTTAGCTGGTCTAACAAAAATTCCTGATACTGAATCATGTGGAATTGACAGTTTAAGGCCCTAGCCGAAAGAGTAGCAGAAGTATAAACTTTTTTACCCCATCTCTCTAATGCTCTAGATTCTCTTTCAGTGGGGGGTTTTTGGCATTGGCAGCTGCTACAGCTTTGGGGCCCTGTGAAATGGTTTCAGGATCTGCAATAGGAGCCTTATACAAGTGAAAGTGTGTGTCGGGGACCCTGTAATATCTGTCGGGCTTAGCAGGGGCCGGGGGAAGAGAGTCAGGGGCAGTACAGGCATCATTAAATGCATCATCCACAACTGTTAGTACTGGAGGAATGGCTAAAGGCCTATGCTGTGGTAAATGTAAAAAGGTCCTTAGCCTTTTCCTTGAATCTGAAAAATCCTGGCCCTGCCATTGAAATTGCTCTCTCATAGCATGCAAGGTTTCCCCAAAAGAAAATTCCTCAGGAGGAGAGGCAGAAGGAATGGAGTCTTCTGCATCAGAATCCTCATATGGAGAATAAGGGCCTTCTGGAGGATTTCAGTTGTCTGAATCATCCGAGGAATAGTCTGTAGAAACTGGGTCCGGGGGCTCTGCTCTAGGCCTCTTCTCTGGAGGGGGCTGAGAGGCCCTGTCTGGGTGAGGTTGGGATCCCCTGATCAAAGAAATGAGATCCTCAGCCAGGCTGAGCATTTGGGAACTAGAGGTAGGCCTGTGTGAGGGGGTTTTAGCAGGCAAGGCCTTAGAAGATTTAGCTGCTTTAGCCCTAGAAAAAGCCTTGATAGACATGGATGCAGGGGGCCTAGCAGCTCCACGTGCAGGAGTAGATATGTCTAAAGGAATAGTATCTGATAAATCCTGGGTGCCTGCTACAGCAGGAGAAATTTCAGTAGCAGATTCAGCCATGCTGTGTGAGGCCTCGGCTGTAGGAGGCAAGCTTTCGGCCGAAGGAAGAACCGAGGACTCTGTTTAAGCCGAAACAGAGACACTCGCAGTTGGCTTAACCGTGGTTTCGGCCGAAACAGCGGACCGCGAGTGTCGGTCCTTTTCCTTACGCTTTTTAGCTAATTGTGACGTCGGAGTCTCCGACGGCATTTTGTAAGCAAAAGCGGGACCAAAAAACTCCTCTGCAAACTCCGACCGACGTCTAAGTGTCCGTCGGTTGAAGGAAGCACAGGCTAGACAAGCTGATACGTCGTGGTCTGGGCCTAAGCAAGGAAGGCAGTAAGAGTGGAAATCCTTATGAGGTATTTGTTTCCCACAAGTTAAACAATTATTTACTTTTTCTGACATCGGCTGAGGCAAGAAAGAGTCCCCAACGGAGTACTTAGCTTTTTAGAAGTCTTCGGTAGTAGAAATCTCTGGATCTGACCGACCGGCACTTGCGAACAGCTTCTGCTTCGGGCACCGCGCGGCAAGAAAGACTGAGGAAAATGGCGTCGGCTGATGCCTTTATACCCAATTGACAGCAGCTATGACGTCAGGTGAAGTGCAACATCAGCCGAGGCCAGACCCAGACTTTGGAATCCGGCCGACCGAAGGGCTGCCTGAGGCAGGACAACCCATATGTTACGACTGCAGATGCATCCTTGAAGGACATCTGGTTCTCCTGCTGAGACAACAGGGTAGGGGTCTGAGGCAGGTGCCATGGGTCCAACATTGATGCACTGTGCAAGAGGGGGTACCAGTGTTGGCGTGGCCTGTCTGGTGCAATCAATATCGTCCTTGGTTTGTCCCATTTGATTTTTAGTAGTACTTCGGATAGGAGTGGCAGAGGAGGAAAGGCATAAATGGATAGGTTTTCCAGCTGAAGGACAGAGCATCCACTTTTCAAGCTTTTTTGTGGGGAGTCCTTATGCAAAAAACTTGTCTAATTGGTAGTTCTGGGGGGAGACAAACAGGTCTATATCTGGGCTCCCCCCGTCAACATGTTGAAAGTCTTTGGTTCCAGTTTCCACTCGTGTGGGTCCATGAGGTTTCTGCTTAGTCCATCTGCCAGTGTATTTAGTTTTCCTGGCAGGAACTGAGCTAGTAGATGCACTTGGTAGCTCATGGCTGTGTTCCACAGTGCCACGGCTAGTCTGCAGAGTGGGTAAGAATGGGTACCCCCCTGCTTGTTTATGTACCACATAATCGTAAAGACGCACAACACCACAGTTAATTGTTCTGGAAGAATGTGGTCTTTGAAGGCTGTCAGAGCATTCTGTACAGCTAACATTTCTTTTTGATTGATATGCAGGTGCATTTGACTTTGGTTCCATTTGCCCTGAATGCACTTCCCTGCCAGGTGAGCCAACCACGCATAGTCTGATGCATCTGTTAGGGTTTAGGAGGCAGGGGGTAGAGTGAATGGCAGTCCCTTGTTTTGGTGGCAGGTCTCTGCCCACCAAAGGAACTCTAACTGTAGGCAAGGTATGATAGGAATCATTGCTTCTAGACCCTGACAATGTTGACAACATAGGCTTTTCAGATACCACTGTAGTTTCCTCATATGCAGTCTTGCATATGGAATTAGAAGAATGCAGGAGGCCATGAACTCCAAGGCTTGCAGTATTTGCCTTGCAGATAGCAGGGTTTTTGTGGTCACTAGTTTGAAGTAGGTTGTCAAATGAATTTGTTTCTCTGGCATGAGGAAAGTCATCTGGGAAGTTGTATTCAAGCTTGCTCCCAGGAATATAATTTGTTGACAGGGTACCAGGTGTGATTTCTTTTTGTTTATGGTGTACCCCAGGCAAGTTAGCACCTTTTGTACTAAAGCCAGATGATTCAAAAGTATGTCCTGGCTTTCTGCCTGAATTAGACAACCGTCCAGTTATAGGTATATTTGAATATTTCTTTGCCTGCAAAATGCAATGACTGGAGCTAGGCACTTTGTGAATACCCTGGGCACAGTAGAGAAGCCAAAGGGCAGTGCAGAGAAAGTACAGTTGTGTACACTTACCATAATTGTAGATATTAGAGTGTATTCACTGTTGCAGTCATTACATTTGGGTAATCCTGCTGGCAGGTTGCCCTCAGTCGGCCTGAATTCCAAAGTCTTGGGTCATGCGTCGGCTGCCATCACCCCTTCCCTGACGTCAGGTCGTCAGGGGTATAAAAGCAGCAGCCGACGCCATTTTCTTCAGTTTTTCTTGCCCCAGATATCAGGTGCCCCCTAAAAGGGTAGCCAAATTTTATATATGTAAAAATACATGCACCAATATAAGCTTTACCTTCATCTACAAGCAAATACACCACATAGGTTGTATAAATCAGAGAAGGAAAGATAAGATCAATAGAAAAAAGGGGGAAGGCGGGTGGGTAACCTGGACTGCAACAGTGAATACACGTGAACATCTACATTTATAAGTGTACACAACTGTACTATGTTCTTCATGTTTCACTGTTGCAGTCATTACATTTGGGTAGATTCCCAAAGCTATGGTTGGGAGGCTGGAGCTAAATAGCATTAGGAGCGGCTATGAGGCCCTGTAGAACTGCAGTGGCAAAGCCTGCCCTGGATTTAGAGTAGAGTGGCAGATGGTAATGCTTTGTAAAGGTGTGCACTGAACTCCAAGTAGCAGCCTCTAAAATGTCTTTGGTTCGTACTCCCCCGAAAAAGGCTGCTGAAGTGGCTGCAGCTCTGGTTGAATGTGGCCTAATGCCCTTAGGCACTGGCTTGCCATGCTGTAAATAGCAGAAACGAATGCAATGGCCTATCCAATTTGAAATAGTCTGCATTGAGATAGCCTTTCCTTGTGATCCTGCATCATATGTCACTAGTAATTGCTCTGTCTTCCTGAAAACTTTGGTTCTGTCCAAATAGAATCTGAGCTGTCTGTGTACGTCCAAAGAATGCAGAATTCTCTCCCCCTTGTTCTGTGGTTTTGGATAAAAAGTTGACAAATTAATAGTTTGGTTAAGAGCCACACTGGACACCACCTTAGGCATAAATATTGGGGTTGTCCTCAGAGAGACCCTGTCTGGATAAAAAATGATAAAAGGTTCCACAGCCATGAGTGCCTGTAGCTCTGAAACTCAGAGCTGTTTTCCAAGATAAAAACTTTATATCAGCAGTAGCAGCTGGCTCAAAAGGAGGCACGGTGAGTTTTTCCAAAACATAGTTGAGGTCCCATGCAGGTATTGTTGATCTCCTTGGAGGCCTTAAATATTTGGCTCCTCTTGAGGTACTGCCTTAATAAAGGGTGAGCAAGTAGTGGTGGCTCTGTATTGTAATGAGCCGAAATGGCAGAGACATGAATTTTAATTGATGAAAAAGATAGGCCTTTGTCCAGCATCTCAGTTAAGTATTGCAAAATCTGAGGAATATTTGGTACAGCTTATCAGTTCCTTGTGCCTGGTTCCAAGCACAGAATCTCTTCCATTTTCCAGCATAAGATTTCCTAGTACTAGGCCTTCTGGCTTCCAAAATGACATCCATCACAGCTTTACTGAGAGGTGTGTTTTGTATGACTACATTATCCGCCATGCTGCCAGGCTTAAAGTCCTGAGTTGGCTGTGCAGGAACTGATTGTTTTGTTGGGACAGTAGATGAGGTATTTGAGGTAAGGTCCAAGCTGGGCATTAGACAAGTTCCTTAGGATAGGATACCAGTACTGGCGGGGCCAGTCTGGGGCAATCAGTATCATCTTTGGCTTCTCCTGTCTGACCTTTAGGAGTACATTGGGGAGGAGAGGCAGTGGAGGGAAGGCATATACTGATAGGTTTTTCCATCTGAAAGATAAGGCGTCCACTTTCCATGCTTGTCTGTGATAAGTCCTTGTGCAGAATCTTTTTAGTTGGTAGTTGTGAGGGGAGGCAAATAGATCTATGTCAGGGCATCCCCATTTCCTTGTTATGCTGAAGACTTGTGGATACAGCTGCCACTCGTGGGGATCCATGAGGTTTCTGCTTAGTTCGTCTGACAGAGTATTTTCCTTTCCTGGCAGGAATTGTGCCTGCAGATGTACTTGGTAAGTCAATGCTGTGTCCCACAAAGCCATGGCTAGTCTGCAAAGTGGGTAAGAATGTGTGCCCCCCTGCTTGTTTATGTACCACATGCCCATGGTGTTGTCTTGTCAGTAGTTGGCCTGGATGAAGTAGGTCCTTGAAAGCTGTCAGGGCATTTTGAACAGCTAGCATCTCTTTTTGACTGATATGTAGATGCATTTGGATTGTGGACCATGTGCCCTGAATGCATCTTCTTGCCATGTGGGCCCCCCAGGCATAATCTGATGCATCCGTTGTTAGGTTCTGCCTGGCTGGGGGTAATGTGAATGGCTGTCCCTTGTTCTGGTGACAAGCCTTTGCCCACCATCGAAACTCCTGTTGCAGGCAGGGAATGAGAGCAATCATTGTTTCCAGGCTGTGGCAATGTTGAGTCCAAACACTTTTTAGGTACCATTGAAGTTTCCTCATATGCAGTCTTGCATATGGAATTAGTAAGATGCAGGATGCCATGAAGCCCAAAGCCTGCAGAATTTTTTCTTGCAGGTAACTGGGACTTTGTTGCCAATATTTTGAAATAAGTAGTCAGTTGCCTTTGTTTGTCTGGCCTGAGATAAGCCATCTGGGCAGTTGTATTTAAGCTTGCACCCAGGAATATTATCTCTTGAGAGGGTACTAGTTTTGATTTCTTTTTGTTGACTGTGTACCCTAGGCATGTTAGAAGTTTTTTCACAAACGCCAGATGCTGTAGAAGAATGTCCTTGTTCTCTGCTTGAATTAGGCAGTCGTCCGAGTAAGGATATATTTGAATTCCACTTTGTCTGCAGAATGCAATTACTGGTGCCAGGCACTTTGTAAAGACCCTGGGTGCAGTAGATAAGCCAAAGGGCAGTGCAGAGAATTGGTAATGCATCGAGCCAGCCTTGAATCTGAGGTATCTTCTGTATGACTGTCTGATTGGGACATGCAGGTATGCCTCTTTTAGGTCTAAAGTCACAAGCCAAGCCTTCTTGCCCAGCATGGGCAGAAGCTGCTGCAAAGTCAACATTTTGAATTTTGGCATATCCTGGAAAGTGTTTAGAATAGATAGGGTCCAGTATTGGTCTCCAGGCTTTGTCCTTTCAGGGTACCAAGAACAGTGGAGTAAAATCCTTGTCCCTGCTCTTGCTCTGGTACTTGTTGAATGGCCCCCATATGTCCATGAGGGATGAGACTTGTTTTTGTGCCTCTGCCCATTGATTTTTTGGCAGATCTGGCCAACCATTTGCCTTTGGCAGGGTATGGAAGTGGAACTTGTAGCCTTGTGACACTATGTTTAGAACCCACTTGTCCTGGGTTATAATATGCCAATTTTGATTAAAAAAAGTGCTATTTTTCCCCCTAAGGGTGCTGCGAGGAGATAAGTGCTTGGTGCAGGCAGGGGGAAGACATTGGGACCGTTTCCTGTATGGTTGTGATTTGTCTTCTCCAACTTTGGAGGTAGAAGCACCCCATTGCTTTGACCTGTATGAACCTCACGTCTGGAATCTGCCTCTAGGGTGTCTGGATCTGCCCCTTTGAGGTCTGTCTGACACAGGAAAGGACCAATTCTTTGTAGGCCAGTGTCTACTAAACCTAGGTGGCCGTACTTGTAAAAAATCTTTGACAGTTTGCATAGATTTAGCTTTGTTCTCCATTTTAACACCTCTTCTGCCTTAACACCACACAAAGTATCATGCTGTAAAGGTGCATCTAATAATTTAACTAACATGATCAGGCAAATTTTGTTCCTTTAACCAAGCATGCCTCCTGATTACAGAACCCGTAACTGCGGACCTGCAGGAGGCCTCCAAAGAATCAAAACCACATAGCAAAGTATTCTTTCCCACTTGTTCAGCTGCATGCAATAAATCCTGCATTTCCTTGTTTTCTGCACATTCAGAGTTTAACAACATTTTTCATTTAAGCAATGCCATGACATGTTGCTGATATTTGAGCATATGAAACTGACAGTTTAAAGCCCTTATAGCCAAGGTAGCAGATGTGTAAACCTTTTTCCCCCATCTATCCAGTGCTCTAGAATCTCTGTCAAAGGGGGTAGGGTTTTTTGCAGCAGAAGCCTTAACTCCTTTGGGACCCTGTGAAATAGTTTCTGGGTTTGCAGCAGGGTTTTTGAAAAGGAATTTATGAGAGTCCGGAACCCTATAATATCCGTCAGGCTTAACAGGAGCTGGAGGTAAGGAGCCAGGGGTCAGACTAAACTCTGAAAACACATCATCTACAATGTCTAACACAGGAGGAATGGTTAAAGGCCTTTATTGAGGTAGCAAAAGAAGTCCCTGAGCCTCTTTTTAGATTCTAAAAAATCTTGGCTCTCCCAGTGGATGTGCTCCCTCATGGTATGCAAGGTTTCCCCAAAAGAATAGTCCTCAGGAGGAAAAGCTGAAGGAATAGATTCTTCAGCATCAGAACCCTCATGGGGGGTAGAGAATATTCCTGATCAGAAGAGGAATCAGAAGAAATAGAAACCTGATCTGAAGATTCATAGTCGGTCTCTTGCCTAGGCCTCTTATCAGGAGGGGGCTGGGAACCCCTGATCAAGGTAATCAAGTCTTCGGCCATTTTGAGCATCTGTTTTTTGGGCATAGAGGCCTGTCCACGTGGCTCCTGTGTTTGTTTCTTTGCTTTAGAAGGTGCTTTAGTCTTTGCCTTTGAAGCTGTAGTCGGTTTAATGTATAGATGTTTAGGTCTGAATACACCCTCACAAGCCGGTGCCTGCTCAGCGGCTCCAGACTCATCTGAGGGAATAGTGTCCGAGGCTGCAATATCTTGAGTTTCCAGCGGCATAACCGGCTCCACGTGGGAGTCGGTAGCAGCCTGCAACTCTAAAGTAGCGGTCATCAGGGGCTGCAAAAGCGCCTCACTGAGAGCCGGCGACTGTCTTAGGAGAAGCTTAGTCATCGGTTTTGGGCCTCAATTGTTTCTCTCTCTCCTTTACTTTGCGTTTTTTGTAAACTCTGGTAGTCGGATGGCTATTCGATGACATTTCTGGATAATTAAACCTGCGTCCAAAATAGTTTAATGCAAAATCATACAGACACTTAATAGTGCGTTGGTTAAATCTAGCACAAAACCGACAACCTGAAACGTTGTGATCAGGGCCTAGGAAAGGAATACAGTAAGAATGAAAGTCCTTATGAAGTATTTGCTTTCCACAAGAAATACAATTAACTTTTTCTGACATCGGTCTGGAGCAAGAAAAAAAAAAGTTTCCCCAATGGGGTACTTAGCTTTATTGAAGACTTCGGATCTGAAACTTGAACACGAAAATTTCAGGAGTCGGCCGACCGGCACTTGCAAACTGCTTCTGCTTCGGGCACCGCGCGGCAAAAAAAGACTGAAGAAAATGGCATTGGCTGCTTCTTTTATACCCCTGACGACCTGACGTCAGGGAAGGTGCGACGGCAGCTGACGCAGAACCCAAAACTTTGGAATTCAGGTCGACTTGAGGGCAACCTGCCAGCAGGATTACCCAAATGTAATGACTGCAACAGTGAAACACGAAGAACATCTGACAGTGCATGTAGCCCGCTTTGAAGCATAGGTATCCTCTGCAAGATTCCCTGATTGGGATGTGCAGGTATGCTTCCTTTAAAATCAAGCGTTGCCAACCAGGCATCTTTGCCTAGCATATTAAGCAACTGGTGAAGAGTTAGCATCTTGAATTTTGGAATCGCCAAAAAGGTGTATAAAGTAGACCGGTCCAGGATAGGACGCCATGAATTGTCTTTTCTGGGTACCAGGAAAAGTCTTGAGTAGAAACCATGTCCCTTTTCCTCTTCTGGTACAGTCTGAATAGCTTTTATGCTTAAGAGAGACAGTACTTGCTTTTGAGCCTCTGCCCACTGAATTGGGGATAGATCTGGCCAACCGTTTGGGGTTGGTAACGTGTAGAAGTGAAATCTGTATCCTTGGGAAACTATATTTAATACCCATTTGTCCTGGGTTATAAGTTTCCAGCTTTCTGCATGTAGAGCAATCTTTCCCCCCAAAGGGGCAGTCAGTTGAGAAGTGCTTGGAAGTTTTAAAGTTAAGTCATTGAGACAGTTTACCGTAGGTGGGAGTTTTACTACTCCCAGATTTGGAAGTGGGGGCCCCCCACTGCTTAGTCCTGTGCGTACCCTGGGACTGAAGCCTGGGTGTTCTGCTGGATCTGGGTTTGGACTGGAAGAGGCAGGAAAGGACCAATTCTTAGAGGGCCAATGCCTCCTAAATCTTGGACGCTGTACTTGTAGGAAATCTTTAACAGTTTGCATAGATTTAGCTTTTTCCTCCAACTTTAAGAACTACTTCTGCCTTGTTGCCAAACAGGCAGTCCTGATTTAAGGGAGCATCCAGTAATTTACCTTTAACATGATCTGGCAAGGATTGCTCCTTAAACCAAGCATGCCTTCTAAGTACAGACCCAGTGACAGCAGCCCTGCAAGATGCCTTTAGTGAATCAAAACCACATTGCAAAGTATGTTTTCCAACCTGTTCAGCAGAATGCATTAAATCCTATAGATCCTTATTTTCAGCACAATCAGGAATCAACATCATTTTCTGTTTAAGCAATCCAATAATATGTTGCTGACACTTTAACATATGAAACTGGCAGTTTAAAGCCCTAATGGCCAAGGCTGCAGAAGTGCATACCTTCTTACCCCATCTATCCAGCGCCCTGGAGTCTCTAACAGAAGGGGTAGAATTTTTGGCAGTAGTAGCTTTAATGCCCTTGGGTCCCTGTGAAATGGTCTCAGGATCCACAGTAGGATTTTTAAAAAGGAACTTGAGAGTCAGGAACCCTGTAATATCTATCAGGTTTTCTGGGAGCAGGAGGTAGAGAGTCAGGGTCTAAGCTAGATTCCGAAGGGGCATCATCAACAATGTCTAGTACAGGAGGGATAGCTAAAGGCCTGTGTTGGGGCAGGAGTAAGAAATCTCTAAGCCTCTTTTTAGAATCTGAGAAATCCTGACTTCCCCAACGAAAATGCTCCCTAAGAGTGTGCAAGGTTTCACCAAAAGAGAAATCCTCTGGTGGGGAAGCAGAGGAAATAGAGTCCTCAGCATAAGAATCCTCATAGGTAGATAAGGGTAAATCCTGGTCGTCAGAGGAAACAGAAATTTCAGAATCCTGGTCAAAAGTATCATAAGCAAACTAAGTTCTAGGTCTCTTAGAGGGGGAAGGCTGGCTTCCCCTGATTAAAGTAATAAGGTCTTCAGTCATTTTTATCATTTGCTTTTTACGCATAGAGGCTTGACCATGTGGTCTGGGCGGTTTTCTAGGCATGGTTCGAGTTGTAGGCCTTGAAGAAGATGGCGTCTGTTTAATATGCAAGTCAGTAGGCCTGAATACACCCTCAGAAGCCGGTGTCTGCAAAGTGGCTCCGGACCCATCCAAGGTAGAGACATCCGCAGGTTCCACAGTTGAAGCATCTCACGGCATACCGGACTCCAAATAGGTCTCAGTAGAGCCCTGCGAATCTGAAGTAGCGGGTATCGGGGGCTGTGAAAGCACCTCACTGAGTACCGGTGAACTGGCGACCGGCTTAGAAGCGTCGTCGGCAGCTTTGGACCTAGGCCTGTATCTATCTTTACGTTTTTTTCAGAATGTCTGTAGTCGGATGGCTTACCGAAGACATATGTGGATAACTGAACAGAGTAATAAATATTTAGAAGCGAAAATATACCAATGACGGACAGTTCGTTGTTTAAAGCACAAAACCGACAGCGCGGTGTGTTGTGGTCAGGGCCTAGGCATGGAATACAGTACGAATAAAAATCTTTATGAGGTATTTGCTTTCCACAAGAAATGCAATTATTTACTTTTACTGACATTGGTATAGAGCAAGAAAAAATTTCCCCAATGGGGTACTTAGCTTTTAGTTGAAGACTTTGGTTCTGAAACTCGAAAACGAAAATTTCAGGAGTCTGCTGACCAGCACTTGCGAACTGCTTCTGCTTCGAGCACCGCATGGCAAGAAGACTGGGGTAATGGCGTCGGCTGCATGCTTTTATACACCTGACTACCTGACGTCACGGAAGAAGAGACAGCAACCAACGTGGGACCCAAGACTTTGTTAATCAGGCCGACTGAGGGCTGCTGCAAGCAGATAACCCCAAATGTGATGACTGCAACAGTGAAACACGAAGAACATCTTGATTCCAACAGCAGAGTCTTTCCTTCTTGCTCACTGCTGGTAAACATTTCCTTTACTGATGGCCCAAATGAGGAGGAGCCATCGAAGGGGGAATTAACGAAAGATGTCTTAAAGGGTTCCATGAAACCACAGAGCCTCATCTGGGCACAACGTCATATGGTTATGCCTGAGCCAGCTGCTCGAGAAGCACTTTCCACTTCATTGGAAATAACCCTCATTGATGAATTAGCTACAGAGGAAAAAGTGACATGTTGTGGAGAAAATTTCTTAAGATTCTTCATCGATATGGATTCGGTGACAGAATTTAAAAACTCTTCGATCAAATCTCTGTAAGTGTGAAATGAGACAAGAAGTTAAATGACCTCAGTGCGTTAGTATCGGAGGAGTAAAGCGCGCTTGCCAAATCTGTCCATCTCTCTGGACTCCCTGTTCAGTGGAGAGATGGTGGACCTCTGTTGCACTAGCTCCTTTTTCATAGCTGCTGCCGCAACCATGGCATAGACTACAATGCCTCTGCTCCAGAGCTGTCAGTCTGCAGGAGGGGGAAGGAACTTATCCAGGCATTTGAGTACCAGTTCAACACTGTCCAGCTTCTTCTAGGCCGAGCAGATTAGGTCGATGAGCTCATCTGTCTGAGAGGGATCACCCAAGATATACATGGGCCAGCCCCAAAGGCTTCCAGACACACAGTCTCTTCAAGAGGAGTGAGGACCAGCCACCTCTTTGCCTAAGGATTACCAAGATGTCCCTGAAGGAAACATCAGGTGATGATCAGGGGGATCCTTCGCCTTCCTTAGTCCGTATCCTCCATGAAAGACTCCAGGAGGGAGTCTATGTGCCTCCTTTTGCACATTCTCTTCCAGGGGACTTCCCCAGGTGCGTGGGTCTGGGAAGGTATCTGAAGAGGAGGGGAGTCTCTGTAGGAGCGTGGATGGAGGCCTTCTTGGACTGGCTGACCCAAAGGAGCAGAAAGGAAGGGCTCAGAGCTCAAAGCACAAGAAGGGTGAGGGGCAAGAACCAAGATAAGAGGATGGTTTTCTAGCTGTAAAGAACCTTTCTAAAACCAGGAAGGCTGATGGACCTGGAGAGACCACCCCCCTCCTCGGAGCTGAAGCAGCTAAGGAAAGGAACTTGGGGCCAGCCCTGGATATGCACCTCCCAGACAGAATCGGACCCGAGCTGTCTAGGGTCGAGGCACTCAGGGGGAGGGACAGATCTGAAAAAAAAAAAAAAAAAACAGATGCGGACCCTGCCCCTCGGTCCTGGCATAGACCTCTCGGATGAGAGACCCGTTCTGCATAGTTGGAGACACCACTGGTAAAGTCAGATCTGGTGAATGTCTAATCTGAGGCCTTAGGATCTGGAGCACAGGCAGGTTAAATAGGAGAACTAGTGATAGGAGCTGAAACCATAGTCTAAAGAGAGAACAGAATCCGAGGCTGTCTGAACTAGGATCTGAAACTCTTCTTAGAAGCTCCAAGGAGGAAAGAGGAGACCGGTGGTAACTTTTTCAGCTCAGTGACCACTTGATGGTGGGGGTTTGAGCACGGTCAGACAACAAACCACTGAGAATCAACTTCTTCGATCTAAGAGGGCTCTTGGAGTGAAGGTGCTACAAACAAGGAGTGTCCAAATGGGCAGCTCCCAAACAATATACACACGTCTTGTGGGCATTAGTACTTGGTATCTTATGCCCACAAGAAGTGCACTTTTTGAATCCAGTGGGGTTTTCTGGCTTGTCTGACATAGTCCATGATGCAAAAAAAAAAAAACTAAAAAGCTACAGCAAAGTAGTAGCATAAATTTCCAATAAACGTAAATATGACTAAAACTGACAGGAAGAAAACTTCACACACACGCTCGCATACAGAGAACTGCAACTATAAAAAACACACTAGTCCCTGTCGCCAGCGAAAAACGTAGCTAAAAGTTGAAATTTTACCCCAAGCTCTATCTACAAAGACACTAACTTTCTAAATCCTTATTTTCTAAATATTACCTATAATACTATAACCTACAAAACTACCATCTAAAACACTAGAACATATACACACCGAAAAAGCACAACAATAAAATCCCTTAAAAGGGAGGAGCACGATAACTATAATGCTCAAAGTAAATTCACTCCTTTTATTCAGGTGTACATTAAAAACATTTAAAAACTTGACCACATAAACCAGTTACAAACCTTACACATAAGTGCTTTCATTTAATATATTATAAATCTTCTTCAGAGACATCCTTTTCTGACTACACTGTTTAAATAGTGCAAAGAAAGAACAGTTGCATAAAATCTTACCATAACCATAAATGTCCTCCTCTTCCATGTTGCAGTATTCTTGGTGTGTGATTTCCTGCCTTCAGGCGACCCGTACGTCAGCTCCTATACAAAAACTTCAGCTTGGCTGATTCAGCTGCGTGTGACGTCACATGTAGGGCCATAAACCAGGGACCTTATGTGTGACGTCTTCATGTACAATCCTCAGAACTTAAAGCTAAGCAGGCAAAGTAGATGGCCCAACAGGACAGACTGCCAAAGGTGACCTGTATAATGCCCTGGGTCTCTTCTGTAATGGTGAGAGGCATCAGCGAGAAGTTAGACTGGTAGAGTCTGTGAGGGGGAATGGTGGGTGGGAAGGAATACTGCAACATGGAAGAGAAGGACATCTATGGTTATGGTAAGATTTTACACAACTATTCTATGTCCTTCTATTCCTATGTTGCAGTGTTCTTGGTGTGGGAGAGTACCACAGCTTAAGTTAGATGAAAGGGTGGCAGACGCAGAAGATGATTCCACTAAGCCTTGTAGGACTGCCCTGGCAAATCCTGCGCATGCTTTGGAAATTTGGTCCAGTTTGTAATGTTTGGTGAAAGTGTGCATAGTGGACCATGTAGCTGCTTCCATAAAGGAAGCAGAGTCCATGCCTTTTTGGAAGGCCTTGGAAGTGGCCACTGCTCTTGTGGAGTGTGCCTTAACCCCAACAGGAGGTTTTTTTTCGTGGTGCGAGTAGCAGAGGCAGATTGCCTTGCCCAATGCCCTGGGGTGGAAAGATGCAAAAAGAGTTGTTTGGATTCCCTAATGTCTTTAGTCTTGTCCAGGTAAAATCGCAGTTGCCTGTAGACATCTAGGGAGTGGAGTACCCGCTCTCCTTGGTTAGTGGGAGAGGGGAAAAAATTAGGTAGGTGAATGGAATGATTTAGAGACGAGTCATTGACTACCTTGCTACCTTGAGCATGAAGGAAGGGTTAGTTCTAACAGTGACCCTGTCCCTATGAAAAATGGTGCAAGGTGAGCATGCCATTAAGGCTTGTAGCTCGGAAACCCTTCTGGAAGAGGTAATAGCCACCAACAGTACGGTTTTCCAAGTAGAAAACTGTAGAGAGGCTGTATTAGCCGGTTTGAAGGGAGGCTGGGTGAGTTTTTCCAGGATGAAGTTCAGGTCCCATGGAGGAGTGATAGGCTTCTTAGGTGGTCTGATGTGTAAGACCCCCTTTAAGGAAGAGTTTCACATGTAGCCTGGCTAAAAAGGGAGGATCTAGAGCTACGCAGGCTGATAATGCGGACAGGTGCACTTTCACTGATAAATAGGAAAGTCCACCCTTTATAAGTTGACACGTATATGAGAGGACTAGGGGGGTGTCAGCCTCATAAGCATCCCTTTCCTGTCCCAGACACAACTGAGTAAATCTTTCCCATTTAGCAAGGTATGGTTTTCTAGTAGTGGGTTCCTGGCCTCCCTCAGGACTGACAGCACATCCTCTGAATAGTGGTGTCTGAATGGGGTTAGTAATTTACCACCCACAGAGTCAGGGACAGCATTTGCAAGTGTGGGTGTAGGAGAGTTCATTATGTCTTGTGTCAGAAGGTCCACCTTGTGGGGTAACCTGCAGTGATTGCCCTTTGCTAAACCGTATAGAAGGGGAAGCCAGCACTGCCGTGGCCAGTAGGGAGTCACTAGCAAGATTTTTGGTTTGTCCTTCCTGATTTTCAGAAGGACTTTCTGAGTAATAGGGAAGGGGGGGCTTTCAGGAACTTCTCCTCCCAGGTGAAACTGAAGGCGTCTACTCTCCAGGCTTAGGGGGGGGGTACATCTTTGTGCAGAAGGTCTGCAGCTACCTGTTCTGGGGGGAGGCAAACAGGTCTACTTGTGGAGTGCCCCACCGGTGGACTATGACTAGGAAGACTGCCCTGTCCAGCATCCATTCGTGTTGTGGAGAGGATGTTCTGCTCAGGAAATCTGCTTGCTTGTTGTCCTGAGAAGGGATGTAGCTGGCTTGCAGGGATAGGCTGTGCTGGGATGCCAGGTTCCAAATTAGTAGGACTAGCCTGCACAATTGGTATGTCTTGGTACCTCCCTGTTTGTTGATGTACCAAATTACAGTGGTATTATCCATCACCATCAGAAGAGGACCTGGTAGCAGTTGGGGTAAGAAGGTCTGTAGAGCTAAAAGAACTGTTGTCATCTCCTTTACATTGATGTGATTGGTTTTCATGGGAGGTTGCCACTGGGCTTGGACTCTAAGAGTGCAAGGTGGCTCCCCAACCAGAGTCTGCAGCATCTGTATGCAATATTTGTGTGGGTAGAGGGAGCTGCAGTGTAAGTCCTGGGTTTAGTTGTACTTGTTGGATCCACCAAATGATTTCCTTCTTTAAACAGGGAAGAAGGGGAATAACTTGTTCCAAGTGATTCTGGTGTTGTGACCAGACATTTTTGAGGTACCATTGCAGTTTTCGCATATACATTCTGGCCAATGGTAGCATGGGAATGGTTGTTGCCATCAATACCAGGAGCCGAAGGAATTGACTTGCAGTGACTGTCTGGGAGAACAAGACTTCCTGGAAGTGGGAAGTTAAGAGATAGGCTTTCATTCATTCTGTACTGATTCTGCAACCTAGGAATATCTTGCCCTTGTCTGGGTTCAGTGAGGACTTCTTGAGGTTTGGGGTAAACGCTAGACTTTGTAGTACGGACATAGTGAAGTGTAGATGTCTTAAGAGGGAATCCTCTGACTGTGCTAGGATAAGGATGTCATCCAGATATGGGTAAATCTGGATTCCTTGGGTCCTGCAGAAGGCAATGGCTGGAGCTAGGCGCTTTGTAAAAACTCTTGGGGCAGTGGATAAGCCAAAGGGCAAGGTCGTAAATTAGAAGTGCGAAGATGGCCCAGAGAAATGCAGGAAACGTCTGTGCGAGGCCCTGATGGGAATGTGCAGGTAAGCATCTTTGAGGTCCAAGGTGACCAAGAAAGCATTTGAGGGTATGACGGGTAAGAGAGTGGGAAGTGACAGCATTTTGAAGGATTGTACTTGCAGGTAAAGGAGAGATCCAAAATGGGTCTCCAGGGACCATCCTTTCGAGGGACCAAGAACAGATGAGAGTAGAATCCCTTTCCTTCTTGTCCTGTGGGAAAAGGCTCTATTGTGCCTTGTTGTTGCAGGTCTGACAGAATTTGTAGAAGGAAATGGCATTGTTTTTTTGGGGGAAATGGAATGCCTTTCCAGGGGGGAATTTGTTTCCAGGACAGAAAGCATCCTTTTTGAATAATGGTCAATACCCACTGGTCTGTGGTGATTTTCTGCCAAAGGGGAAATGGTAGGTAAGGCGAGCTGAGAGGGGCAGATGAACAAGGCAGTCACACATTACTGGGACCTCCCCTGTCCTGAAAGGGCTGTCTAGGCTGAGGAGGTGGGCCAGTGGGCCTGGATGAGAAATGTCCTCTAGTTCTTCTTTTGGGTCTGGAAGTGGAGTCAGCAGAATGCGAGTTACAGCTAACAAAGGTAGTCTTAGCTGGGTAGTTCCTATAAATTTGGGTATAGGGGATACCAGGAGATGTTTTAATGTCCTGTAACTCTGCTTTTTTTCTTGCAGATTCTTAAATAGGTCTACAGATTGCTTTCCAAAGAGGAAGTTATGATCCAGGGGAGCGTCCAAGATTTTGGACTTGAAGTCTTCTGGCAGATTCTGTAGTCTATGCCAGGAATATCTCCTAAGGACAGATGCTGATGCTGCAGAGTGAGCAGAAGCTTCTGCAGAATCACAGCTGCATCTTATAGAGTTGTCTAGTCACCTCCAGTGCTAAGGACAATTTGGAGGAGATCTCCGTTTTAATGGGACTGTCAGGAATTGAAGTCAGCATAGAGTTGGCTTGGGATACTAAGTCCAGGGCATACTTGGTCATGTGTGTTTGATAGTTAATGGTTCTGAAGGCCAAAGTGGAGGAAGTGTACACCTTTTTGCCTACCCTGTCCATGGATTTGCTACATTTATCCGTGGGCAATAGGGAGGCTGAAGGTAGCAACCTAGACTGTTTTATCAGGGGCAGTGGCAATCACTGCTGGGTCTGCTAAGGGTGGCTTTACGAGGAATTTTTGTTCCTCTGGCACCTTGTAGAAGCAGTCTAGGCATTTAGGTGCAGGAGGCTGTGAGTCAGGAGTTCTAGAGGCTGCAGTAAAGGCATCCAAGTACGCAGGAAGAACAGGGGGTACAGCTGAAGGGGAGGGGGACTCCACTTGTAGTAGTTCAGAGTATCTTATTTAGGTTTCTGTCATTTGGGAAGTATCCTATTTGAAAGTCTTTCATTTTGGTGATGGTTTCACCAAATGTAATGTCTTCAGGTGGAGAACCCCCTTCCACATAATTCTCATCAGGAGAGTAATATTCCTTGGGAGAAGCAATCTGGGATGCATAAGAGATGGATTCATCTGAGGAAGAGTAGGCAGAGTGATGTTCTTCCTCAAGGAGGGGAGCCATGGGAACAGAAGAAGCAGAGATAGGCCTAGGGCTTAGCAGAGGCAATGTAGTTGTGGGTGAGGCAGAAGGCCTAAGGAGCATAAATGCCTGCATAAAAAAGAGAGGAGGTGAAGGCTTTCCAGTTTGGAGGGGCTTCAGAAGCAGGCAAAATATGTTTTGTTTTATGCTTCTCTTTGGTTGGGGGCTGTCTAGAGCTGGATTTGGCAGTGGCTGTGTCCGAGGTCTGGATCCCAATGGAAGCCCCAAATCTGGTTCCCCCTCGACATCGACAGGTGTCTGAGAAAGCTCCGTGGACGTGCAGAATGTAGGCTGTGCAGCGACCTCCATGAGGGAGGTCGATGGAGCCGACGGATCCACCAAACGCACCTCAACTCCTACATCGGTAGTTGGT
>NC_056729.1:1527976054-1528002493 GCF_019279795.1 Protopterus annectens
TAAATTTTAAGGGTCTGCGTATTAGTTTCCCCGCAAGTGTTTGGCAGTGCTTTGTACAATCTGACATCTTTAGTGACATTTTTCCTGTAAAAGCACAAACTGAAATGTCTCCAATACTTAGTTGCACACGGGACAACTAGTTTGCAGTGACAAGCACTGTCCACATAGTTGCAAACCGGATACTCCTGACAGTGATTGATATTCTCACTCCAACTGTCTTAGAATCAATAAAGGGTCAGTGCCACGGATATGAACTTTCCTACCGTCTCTATTACGGGCTTGGTGGACATGGGCATCTTGAGGAATTGTAGACATTGCCTCAATTACTGAAAACCAGTTAATTCTCAAACAAACTGATAGGTATGTGAGAGATGTATTTACACAATGTCACTGGAAGCAAAGCTGTCAGATAAAATACTCCTAATATCAATAAGGTTGCCAGTAGTACACACACTGCACCCATCACGCACAATTCAAAGCTGACATATCGACCCACATATGCTGAGGCACTTACATGTAACCTTCCTAAACCACAAAGATCTCCTAAACGAAGTACACATAAATACCTTCAGCAGCCCCAAATGAGCTCTTTCAAAAGAACACCTACATCAACACACATACAGCTACATCTCATGCAACCTCGATCTCTAAGCCCATAAGACAAGCCACCACACAATCCAACATTCTAGTCATTGGAGACTCCATCGTAACAGACAATGATGTCTCTCTCACCAGGCTGAGTAAGGAGAAAGTTAAGGTTATTTACTCATCAGGGGCTAGGATCTGTCACATTACACATGCACTCAGGTCTTTGGACCACAATTACCAATATGACTCACTCAAAGTCCATGAGGGAGTAAATTACCTTAGACGTCCCTACCTATACTATATGAAGAGAGACATCATGGAGTCTTGGAATATGTGTCTCAGGCTGGTATGAGCCGAGCACTGAAAAGCATTTTACCTTCTCCAGTGATGATGCCACAATACGAACAAAAGATGACTGACTAACTGGCTTCAATGCTGGCGTCATTGTAAGGGGGTGTAATATCCATTAGCATGGAGGGAGATGGTTAAGACCATGCTACTTTGCCAGGGATGGTCTGCAACTCTCCCCTTTAGGCTTTTGAATATTAGCTAAAATACTGCCTTCCCCTCATAGTGCCTTTTTTATGTAATGCCAAACTGAAAGTACTTCCGACATAGCAAACCAAAACCAAAACATCTAAAGATATTATTGCTCAATGCTAAGAGAATCTAAACAAAAAACTCCACTCCCTAGAAGCTCTCTTTATCCTAGAGAATGCTTGTGTGTGCGGTCACTGAGACATGGTTTAAAGCCGTGGAGAGCACACCATCTGTGCAAGGTTATAATGCCTTCCACACAGTTATGAAAGCTACTCCACAGGCAAGGACTAAAGCTGGCGGTGTCTCTATTTACATAAAAAATAAATTAACTTCAGGTCTTGTCAAAACAGGACAATGCACTTGAGCTGCTCCATGTTCAAATCACCATAGGTAAAATCCAATACCACTTCCTTGCAAGCTATAGGTTCCCTCTCTGACCCAGAAAACCCATACAATGTATTTAAGCTCATTAGAAACACTAACTGTCCAACACAATACCATATTAATGGGTGACTTTACCTCAGTATTAACTGGGAATCCTGCATGACATCAAAGGGACAGGCTCAGAGATTCCTGGAGTTTGTAAACACAAATTCCCTGGACAAGATGGTCAATACACCAACCTGGGGTGTAAACATACTGGATCTGGTCCTCACTAATATTGGAGACTACTGTACACCCCCTACTATAATGCCTTTCCTGATAAGGTCCGACCACAAAATGGTCTCCTTTGAATTAAAAATAAAACCTGAACCCTCAGCTAAACCTGGAATATTCAAGAACTACTCTAAGGCTAACCTCCTCCTATTAAGTGAGGACCTGGCAAAATTTCAAGCCCCCACAAACCCTGAGAACACTGCTGCCTATGTAGAACTGTTCACAGAAACCCTGTACAAGCATGCTAATAGCTGCACAGAGGCAGCTGTACCCACCAGGAAGTAGTACAGAACAAAACAATAAACAAGCCACCCTGGTGGAAAGACAAAGTCAATAGGCTGTATAACGTGAAGAAGAAAATCATGGCAAAAATTAGGAAGTGCAGCACCCAGCGGAACAAAAGCACTCTCAAACTAAACAAATAACTCGAAAGACACAGAAAGTCTATCAAAGCCAAAGTTGAGGTAAGTTTGGCCTCCCAGGCAAAGGACAACTACAAAACATTCTTTAGCTATGTCTGCAACTTCAAAAGGCAAAAAGAACAGTTTTGTACCTACCATAAATGTAGATGTTAGAGTGCTAATACAGCTGCAGTAATCACAGATGGGTTCTCTGCCGTCAGGCGGGTCCTCGGTCGGCCGAATTCCAAAGTCTAGGTCCGGCGTCGGTTGTTGTCGCTTTCTTTCCTGACGTCAGTGAGGCAGGGGTATACAAGACACAGCCGACGCCATTTTCTTCAGTCTTTCTTGCCCCAGATGTCAGGTGCCCCCAGAAGGAAGGCAATACATAAATTATATTTATATACATGCAATGCAATATAATTAAAAATCAGTAGTTGCAAGCAAATATACCATAGAAGGATAACCCAAACAGGTTGTATGAAGAGGGGTTAGGCCCTAGGCCTTTACCAAGAGGGGAAGGAGGGAGGGAAAAAGTACAGTTTTGTACCCACCATAAATGTAGATGTCTGATAGGTATGCATCTGCAGTCATCACATATGGGTTGTCCTGCCTCAGGCAGCCCTTCGGTCGGCCGGATTCCAAAGTCTGGGTCTGGCTTCGGCTGATGTCGCACTTTCCCCGACGTCAGAGCGTCTGGGGTATAAAAGCATCAGCCAACGCCATTTTCCTCAATTTTTCTTGCCCCAGATGCCAGGTGCCCTCTAAGGAAGGCTAAAATTTGGAGATATGCATTGCAAAAACAAATCCAAACATGCACAGTACTATAAAAACAAATACACCATAATAGATCCCCCCAGCTAGCTATAAGAGGGGTAAGTACCCAAGAAGTATACCACAGAGGGGAAGGAGGGAGGGTAAACCTGACTGCAGATGCATACCTTATCAGACATTTACATTTATGGTAGGTACAAAACTGTACTATGTCCTTCAAGGATGCATCTGCAGTCATCACATATGGGTAGAATACCATAGCCAATCTGGGGGTGGAGATACTAAGTAAAGGATGGTGTAGCTAAGATACCCTGCAGGACTGCCGTAGCAAAGCCTGCTCTGGATCTGGAGTATAAAGGTAAATTGTAATGCTTGGCAAATGTATGCACGGAGCTCCATGTAGCAGCTTCTAAAATGTCCTTGGTAGCCACCCCTCTTAGGAAGGCTGTGGTGGTGGCTGTGGCTCTCGTGGAATGAGGTCTAATGTCAGCTGGCACAGTTTTTCCATGAAAGGAGTAACAAAAACGAATGCAATTTCCTATCCATTTTGAAATTGTCTGTTTGGAAATTGCTTTTCCTTGTGCCCCAGCAGCATATGCTACAAACAGCTGGTCAGTCTTTCTGTAACTTTTAGTTCTGTCCAAGTAGTAGCGCAACTGTCTGTGTATGTCCAGGGTGTGCAGAAGTTTCTCCCCTTTATTTTGTGGTTGTGGGAAGAATGTAGGCAAGTGAATAGCTTGGTTCAAAGATACCCTGGATACCACCTTTGGCATAAATGTAGGAATGGTTCTCAATGAAACTCTGTCCTGATGAAAGATAAGAAATGGCTGTACTGCCATTAGAGCTTGTAACTCGGATACTCTTCTTGCTGAGGTTATGGCCAGAAGGAAGGCAGTTTTCCAAGACAGAAAAGTACAGTTTTGTACCTACCATAAATGTAGATGTCCGATAGGTATGCATCTGCAGTCCTAACATATGGGTTGCCCTGCCTCAGGCAGCCCTTCGGTTGGCCGGATTCCAAAGTCTGGGTCATAGCTGCTGGGGTATAAAGGCATCAGCCAACGTCATTTTCCTCAGTGTTTCTTGCCCCAGATGCCAGATGCCCTCTAGGAAGGCTAAATTTGGATAAATGCAAATAATTCCAAACAGCAGAGAGCAAAAAAAAAAAAAAAAAAAAAATATATATATATATATATATATATATATACATATATACAACTATACAACAAATACACCATAACAGATTCCCCCAGCTAGCTAAAAGAGGGGTAAGTACCCTAGGAATACCACAGAGGGGAAGGAGGGTGGGTAATCCTGACTGCAGATGCATACCTATCGGACATCTACATTTATGGTAGGTACAAAACTGTACTATGTCCTTCAAAGATGCATCTGCAGTCCTAACATATGGGTAGAATACCATAGCCAAACTGGGGAAGGAGGCACTAAGATAAAGATGGTGTAGTTAAGATCCCTTGCAAAACGGCAGTTGCAAAACCTGCTCGGGATCTGGAGTATAAAGGAAGATTATAATGCGTGGCAAATGTATGCACGGAGCTCCAAGTAGCAGCTTCTAAAATGTCTTTGGTAACCACTCCTCGTAGGAAAGCTGTAGTGGTGGCTGTAGCTCTTGTGGAGTGAGGCCTGAAATTTTCTGGAGTTGTCTTTCCATGAAAAGAGTAGCAAAATCTAATGCAATTTCCTATCCATTTTGAGATTGTCTGTTTTGAAATTGCTTTTCCTTGTATTCCTGTTGCATATGCTACCAGAAGCTGGTCAGTTTTTCTGTTGGTCTTAGTTCTGTCCAGGTACTAGCGTAATTGTCTGTGCACATCCAAGGTATGTAGTAGTCTTTCCCCCCTGTTCTGTGGGTTGGGGAAGAATGTAGGTAAATGAATCGCTTGGTTCAATGATACTCTGGAGACCACTTTTGGCATAAAAGTAGGGTTAGTTCTCAGAGACACTCTATCCTAATGGAAGATAAGGAAGGGCTGTACTGCCATTAATGCCTGTAACTCAGATACCCTTCTTGCTGAAGTGATTGCAAGCAGGAAAGCAGTTTTCCAAGATAAGAACTGTAAGTCTGCTGTTGCTGCTGGTTCAATGAGGGGAAGTGTTAACTTTTCCAGCACAAAGTTGAGATCCCATGTAGGCAAAGGTGGTTTCCTTGGAGGCTTTACATTTTTGATTCCTCTCAGGAACTGCCTGAGTAGAGGATGAGAGAAGACAGGAGGATCCATGTTGTACTCTGCTGAAATTGCTGATGCATGAATCTTAATGGAGGAGTAGGACAGGCCATTGTGGAACAGTTCTAAGTATTCCAGGATGTTTGCTATGTTTGCCAATGAGACATTTTCTCCTTTTGCTGCACTCCAAATGAGGTATCTTTTCCATTTGGCTGAATAAGTCTTCCTTGTGGAGGGTCTGCGAGCCTCCAGGATAATGTCCTTAACCCTCTGAGATAAATCTGGGTTATTTTGTTTTATGCAATATTCCAAGCAGCTAGCTGCAGTGTTTTCAAGTTTGGATGCAGGATCTTGTAGTTGTTCTGTGTTAGAAGTAAGGGACACAGAGGTAGAGGCCATGCGTGTGTCCGAGACATGCTTCTCAGTAGCGGGTACCAATGTTGCCTCGGCCAGTCTGGAGCTATCAGGATTACCCTTGGCTGATCCTCTTTGATCTTCAGTAGGACTTTGTACATCAAAGGAAGAGGTGGGAATGCATATGCTGTCAGGTTTTCCAGCTGAAGGAAAGGAGTCCACCCTCCAAGCAAGTGGGTGGTATGCTCTTGTGCAGAATTTCTTCAATTGGTGGTTGAGTGGGGAGGAACAGGTCTATCTCTGGTAGTCCCCATTTCTTTGTTATGGTTTTGAAGATATCTGGATGCAGCATCCATTCGTGAGCATCCGTGGTAGTTCTGCTTAAGGTGTCTGCTAGTGAATTTTCTTTTCCTGGTACAAATCTGGCCTGGAGTTGAATGTTGAGGTTCAGGGCCACATTCCACAGGTCCATTGCCATCCGGCATAGAGGATATGAGTGTGTACCTCCCTGTTTGTTGATGTACCACATGACTGTGGTATTGTCCGTCCTTATCAGCAGGTGACCTTGTTGAAGGAATGGTCCGAATGCCTGGATTGCATGTTTCACTGCCAGCATCTCCTTTTGATTTATGTGTAGATTCAGCTGGTCTTGGGCCCATAGGCCTTGTATACACTTGTCCACCATGTGTGCCCCCCAGCCTAGGTCTGAGGCGTCCGTGGTGATGGTCTGGCTTGGATGAGGTTTGTGGAAAGGCAATCCTCTGTTCAACTGACAGGCCTGAGCCCACCACAGGGATTCTTGCTTCAGGCATGGAATTATTGGAATCTGGGCGTCTAGACTGTGCTTGTGTTGAGACCATACATTCCTTAGGTACCATTGCAACTTTCTCATATGCAGTCTGGCATGCGGAATCAATATTATGCAGGATGCCATGTAACCCAGGGCTTGCAGGATTTTCCTTGCAGTAAGCTGAGTCTGGGTTGTTAATATCATGAAATAGACTGGTAGTTGCTTTTGTTTTTCTTCTGTGAGAAAGGCCATCTGTGTTGATGTATCCTGTTCTGCACCCAAGAATGTTATCCTTTGGGATGGTACTAGTCTTGACTTTTGCATGTTGACTGTGTATCCCAAGGCTTGCAGCAGTTGTATGACCTTTTCCAAATCTTTTGTTAATTTTGTCTTGTTGTCCGCTTGTATTAGGCAGTCGTCCAGGTATGGGTAAATTTGAATTCCCTGAAGCCTGCAATGAGCAATTACTGATTCCAGGCATTTCATGAATACTCTGGGTGCAGTAGATAAGCCAAAAAGCAATGTTGAGAATTGATAATGCTCTGATCCTGCAAGAAATCTGAGGTGTCTTCTGCAATCTGGTCGTATAGGGACGTGCAGGTATGCCTCCTTGAGATCTAGAGTCACCAGCCAAGACTCCTTGCTCAGCATGGGAAGAAGTTGCTGTAGGGTCAGCATTTTGAATTTTGGAACAATGAGGTATGTGTTCAGAGGGGACAGGTCGAGAATAGGTCTCCATTGATTTTCTTTTCTTGGTACAAGGAAAAGTCTGGAGTAAAACCCTTGGCCTTGTTCCATAGGCGGTACCTTTTCTATAGCTCTCATCCTTAGTAGGTTGTTGATTTGTCTTAGAGCGTTTATTTTTTGGCTTGGTGGTAGGTTTGGCATTCCTCTCTTTTTTGGCAGAGTGTGGAAGTGAAACCTGTAGCCTTTGTCTATTGTTTGTAAAGTCCATTTGTCTCCTGTAATGTAATGCCAGTTTACGGAAAATAAGGCTAGTTTTCCGCCCAAGGGTGCTTCCAGTTGTTCCCTGGTAGGCGGAATCAGAGCCAAGTCATTGTGTCTGTCCTGTGGAAGTGGTTGTAGCTGAATCTGTGGCAGTACTTCTCTGGTTGTTGGGCTGCCACTGACGTCCCCTGTAGGCACCCCTGGATTGACCTCTGCCTCTTGGGTGTCTATTTCTGCCTCTCTGTGCTCTGGAGGTGTCTGGAAAGGACCAATTCTTCGAAGGCCAATTTCTGCTAGACCTGTAAGAAATCCTTGACTGTTTGGACAGATTTTGCTTTTTCTTCCACCTTTTTTAGAACCTGCTGTGCAAGGGAGCCAAACAAACTTTGTTTCTCCATAGGAGCATCTAGGAGTTTTGACTTAACATGGTCTGGTAAGAATTGTTCTTTTAACCAGGCATGCCTTCTAATCACTGTTCCAGTCATAGCTGATCTAAAGGAAGCCTCCAGTGCATCATAGCCACATTTTAAGAAATGGTTACTGACCTGCTGAGAGTTATGTACCAAATCCTGAAGGGACTTGCGGTCTATAGGTTCAGGAGAGGACAGTTTTTTATTTAGCTGGTCTAACAAAAATTCCTGGTACTGAATCATGTGAAATTGACAAGGCCCTGGCCGAAAGAGTAGCAGAAGTATAAACCTTTTTACCCCATCTCTCTAAGGCTCTAGATTCCCTTTCAGAGGGGAGAGGGTTTTTGGCAGAGGCAGCTGCCACAGCTTTGGGGCCCTGTGAAATGGTCTCAGGATCTGCAACAGGAGCCTTATACAAATGGTAGTGTGTGTCCGGGACCCTGTAATATCTGTCAGGCTTGGCAGGGGCCGGAGGAAGAGAATCAGGGGCAGTACAGGCATCATTATATGCATCATCAACAACTGTTAGTACTGGAGGAATGGCTAAAGGCCTATGTTGTGGTAAATGTAAAAAAGTCCTTAGCCTTTTCCTTGAATCTGAAAAATCCTGGCCCTGCCATTGAAAATGTTCCCTCATAGCATGTAAGGTTTCCCCAAAAGAAAATTCTTCAGGAGGAAAAGAAGGAATGGAGTCTTCTGCATCAGAATCCTCATAAGGAGAATATGGGCCTTCCTGAGGGTCTGAAATATCAGAGTCATCCGAGGAATAGTCTGTAGAAACAGGTTCCGGGGGTTCAGTTCTAGGCCTCTTATCTGGAGGGGGTTGAGAGGCCCTGTCTGGGTGAGGCTGGGATCCCCTGATCAAAGAAATGAGATCCTCAGCCAGGCTGAGCATTTGGGAACTAGAGGTAGGCCTGTGTGAGGGAGTTTTAGCAGGTAAGGCCTTAGAAGATTTAGCTGCTTTAGCCCTGGAAAAAGCCTTGATAGACATAGATGCAGGGGGTCTAGCAGCCCCACGTGCAGGGGTAGATATGTCTAAAGGAATAGTATCTGATAAATCCTAGGTGCCTGCTTCAGTAGGGGTAATTTCAGTAGCAGATTCAGCCATGCTCTGTGAGGCCTCGGCTATCGGAGGCAAGCTTTCGGCCGAAGGAAGAACCAAGGACTCTGTTTCAGCCGAAACAGAGACACTCGCGGTCGGCCTAACCGTGGTTTCAGCCGAAACAGCGAACCGCGAGTGTCGGTCCTTTTCCTTACGCTTTTTAGCTAATTGTGTAGTCGGAGTCTCCAACGGCATTTTGTATGCAAAAGCGGGACCAAAAAACTCCTCTGCAAACTCCGACCGACGTCTAAGCGTCCGTCGGTTGAAGGAAGCACAGGCTAGACAAGCTGATACGTCGTGGTCTGGGCCTAAACAAGGAAGGCAGTAAGAGTGGAAATCCTTATGAGGTATTTGTTTCCCACAAGTTAAACAATTATTTACTTTGTCTGACATCGGCTGAGGCAAGAAAGAGTCCCCAACGGGGTACTTAGCTTTTTAGAAGTCTTCGGTAGTAGAAATCTCTGGATCTGACCGACCGGCACTTGCGAACAGCTTCTGCTTCGGGCACCGCGCGGCAAGAAAGACTGAGGAAAATGGTGTCGGCTGATGCCTTTATACCCCAGCAGCTATGATGTCGGGTGAAGTGCGACATCAGCCGAGGCCAGACCCAGACTTTGGAATCCCGCCGACCGAAGGGCTGCCTGAGGCAGGACAACTCATATGTTAGGACTGCAGATGCATCCTTGAAGGACATCTGTAGATCTGCAGATGCTGCTGGTTCAAAGGGAGGAAGTGTTAGTTTTTCCAACACGAAGTTAAGGTCCCAAGTAGGTAGAGGTGGTTTCCTTGGAGGATTGATGTTTTTGATTCCTCTTAGAAACTGTCTCGGGAGAGGATGAGACAAGACAGGTGGATTAACATTGTATTCTGCTGAAATTGCTGAGGCATGTATCTTAATGGAAGAGTAAGACAGGCCGTTGTGGAACAATTCTGCCAAATATTCCGGTATATGTGCCATGTTCATCACTGTCACATCTAGGCCCTTTGTTGTGTTCCAAGTGTGAAATCTTTTCCATTTTGCTGAATATGCCTTCCTTGTGGAAGGCCGTCGAGCTTCCATAATAATATCCTTCACTCTCTGGGATAGCTTATCCTGAGGAGGAGTCATGGTATTTTCCAGGCAGTTAGCTGCAAGGTTTTCAGGTTGGAATGCAGAGTCTTGAAATTGTGCTGCGTCAGTAGAAGTGGCCATAGGGGGAGAGGCCACAGTTTCGTCTGTGACATGCTCTTTAACAGTGGGTACCAGTGCTGTCTTGGCCAGTTTGGAGCTATCAGAATCACTCTGGGCTGCTCTGTCCTGATCTTCAGTAAGACCTTGGTCATTAATGGGAGAGGTGGAAAAGCATACACTGTTAGAGCTTTCCAGCTGAAAGAGAGAGCGTCCACTTTCCATGCTTGTGGGTGGTATGTCCCCGAGCAGAATTTCTTCAGTTGATGATTGTGGGGGGGGAGGCGAACAGATCTATTTCCGGCCTTCCCCATGATTGTGTTATGAGTAAGAAGATGTCTGGGTGCAGCATCCATTCGTGTGCATCCATGATATTTCTGCTTAAGCTGTCTGCCAGTATATTGTCTTTCCCTGGCACGAACTGGGACTGCAGCTATATATTGAGTTTCAAGGAAAATTCCCATAGATTCATTGCCAGTCTGCAAAGAGGGTAGGAATGGGTACCTCCTTGCTTGTTTATGTACCACATAACTGTGGTGTTGTCTGTCCTTATGAGTAGGTGACCTTGATGAAGAAAACGTTTGAAGGCCTCGATTGCTTGTATCACTGCCAGCATTTCCTTTTGGTTTATGTGCATGCACAGCTCTCTTTGTGACCATAGCCCTTGGATACATCTGCCCTCCATGTGTGCTCTCCAACCTTGGTCTGAAGCGTCCGTAGTGATGGTTTGGTTGGCTCTTGGCTTGCTGAAGGGCAACCCGCTGTTCGACTGGCAGGCTTGAGTCCACCACAGAAATTCCTTCTGGAGGCATGGAATGAGTGGGATCAAAGTTTCTAAGCTGTGACTGTGCTGAGTCCATAAACTCCTTGGGTACCATTGTAATTTTCTCATATGCAGCCTTGCTTGTGGGATCAGAAGAATGCAAGATGCCATGTAACCCAGGGCCTGCAGGATTTTCCTTGCAGTCAGCTGAGTTTGCCTTGTCAGATTCTTGAAGTAATCCGGTAGTTGTTTTTGTTTTTCTTCTGTGAGAAAGGCCATTTGGGTGGTTGTGTCTAGATCCGCACCCAGAAAAGTTATTCTTTGGGATGGAACAAGTCTTGATTTGTGGATGTTGACTGTATGTCCCAAGGCCTGCAGTAGGTGGATGGCATAATCCAAGTCCTTTAACAAAGTTTGCTTGCTGTCCGCTTATATAAGGCAGTCGTCCAGATATGGGTAAATTTGAATCCCCTGAAGTCTGCAGTGTGCAATTACTGATGCCAGGCATTTCGTGAATACTCTGGGCGCAGTAGATAAGCCAAAGGGCAATGCTGAGAATTGATAATGCTCTGAGCCTGCAAGAAATCTGAGGTGTCTTCTGCAACTTTGTCTGATAGGGACATGCAGGTATGCCTCCTTGAGGTCTAGAGTCACCAGCCAAGACCCCTTGCCCAGCATGGGAAGGAGTTGCTGTAGTCAGCATTTTGAATTTTGGCACAATGCGGTAAGTATTCAGTGCGGACAAGTCGAGAATAGGCCTCCATTAATTTTCTTTTCTTGGAACAAGGAATAATCTGGAGTAAAATCCTTGGCCTTGTTCTGAAAGAGGTACCTTTTCTATAGCTTTCATTTGTATTAAGTTGAAAATTTGTTTCAAAGCCTCTGCCCTCTGATTTGGTGGCAGGTCTGGCATGCCTTTTCTTTTTGGCAATGTGTGGAAATGGAACCTGTATCCTTTGTCTATTATTTGCAGTGTCCATGTGTCTCTTGTAATGCTGTGCCAATTTTTTGAAAATAAAGAAAGCTTTCCGCCCAAAGGTGCTTCTAATTGAGCCCTGGTCATGGAGTCAAAACAAAGTCATTGAGTCTGTCCTGGTGTAGCAGTTGTAGTTCCTGCACTACCTCTCTGGTTGGGAGGCTGCCATTGACGGCCTCTGTAGGAGCCTCTAGCTTGCCCTCTACCTCTGGCACGCCTATTCCTGCCTCTCTGAGATCTGTCTGAGTCCGGAAAGGACCAATTCTTAGTAGGCCAATTTCTGCTGAATCTCGGTGGTTGGACTTGCAGAAAGTCTTTGACTGTTTGCACAGATTTTGCCTTTTCTTCAAATTTCTTTAAGACCTCTTGAGCCGTGGAACCAAATAATTTTTGCTTTTCCATAGCAGCATCCAAAAGCTTAGCTTTAACATGGTCTGACAGAGATTGTTCCTTCAGCCAGGCATGCCTACGTATGACTGCAACTGCCATAGCTGACCTACATGAAGCTTCCAATGCATCATAACCACACTGCAAGAAATGGTTACTAACCTGCTGGGAGTTATGTACCAGATCCTGAAGGGATTTGCGATCAAGGGGTTCAGAAGAAGACAGTTTCTTATGCAATTCATCTAACAAATACTCTTGGTACTGTATCATATGAAATTGACAATTTAATGCCCTCATGGAAAGATTTGCAGAAGTATACACTTTCTTACCCCATCTCTAAAGCTCTGGACTCCCTTTCAGAGGGTAGAGGATTTCTAGCAGTGGCAGCTGCAACCCCTTTTGGGCCCTGGGAAATAGTTTCTGGATCAGCAGAGTGGGCCCTGTACAGGTGTAGATGCGAGTCCGGGACCCTGTAGTACCTATCAGGTTTGGCAGGAGCCGGAGGGAGAGAGTCAGGGGCTGTACTAGCATCAGAGTACACATCATCAATAACATTCAAAACAGGAGGTATAGCTAAAGGCCTATGCTGAGGTAAATGTAAAAAGGTCCTTAATCTCTTTCTAGAATCAGAGAATTCCTGACCCTGCCATTGAAAGTGTTCTCTCAGAGTGTAAAGTCTCTCCAAAGGAAAACTCTTCAGGAGGGGAGGCCGAGGGAATAGATTCTTCAGCATCAGAATCCTCGTAGGCCGAATAAGCCTCCTCCTGGTGGTCTGAGAGAGTAGAGCCATCACTGGACTCATCTGAGGAGTGGGGGTCAGAGGGCTCAACCCTGGCCTTTTGTCTGGAGGTGGTTGAGAGCCCCTGTCCGGATGAGGTTGAGAACCTCTAATTAAGGAGATAAGATCCTCTGCTAAGCTAAGAATCTGTGAGCCAGTAGAAGGTCTCTGAGAGGTAACCTTGGGAGGCAAAGCTTTAGTAAGTTTAGCAGCTTTAGCCCTAGAGAAAGCCTTAATGGACATGGATGCAGGAGGTCTGGCTGCACCTCGTGCAGGAGTAGACTTGTCTAAAGGAATGGTGTCGGAAGGTTCCTGGACACCAGTTTCAGAAGGTAATTCAATAACCGACTCGGCCGGGGCCTCCGGGGCCGAGGTAGTCGGTTGTGCGGTTTCGGTAATCGGAAGTACCAAGGACTCTGTTTCAGCCGAGACCGGGGCACTCGCGGTAGGCCTGATCGTGGTTTCAGCCGAAACTGCAGCCCACGTGTGTCGGTCCTTGTCCTTCCGTTTCTTAACTAAATGCGAAGTCGGAGTCTCCGATGGCATCTTGTAAGCAAAATTAGCCCCAAAGAATTCCTCTGCAAACTCCGACCGACGTCTAAGAGCTCGTCGGTTGAAGGAAGCACAGGCTGAACAGGCAGAGACGTCATGGTCTGGGCCTAAGCAGGGGAGGCAGTAAGAGTGGAAATCCTTATGAGGTATTTGTTTCCAACAAGTTAAACAATTATTAACTTTATCTGACATCGGCTGAGGCAAGAAAGAGTCCCCAACGGGGTACTTAGCTTTTTCGAAGTCTTCAGTAGCTGAATCACAGGAGCTGGTCGACTGGCACTTGCGAACTGCTTCTGCTTCGGGCACCACGCGGCAAGAAAGACGGAGGAAAATGGCGTTGGCTGATGCTTTTATACCCCAGACGCTCTGACGTCGGGGAAAGTGCGACATCAGCCGAGGCCAGACCCAGACTTTGGAATACGGCCGACCGAAGGGCTGCCTGAGGCAGGACAACCCATATGTGATGACTGCAGATGCATCCTTGAAGGACATCTGTACTGCAGCTGTATTAGCACTCAAACATCTACATTTATGGTAGGTACAAAACTGTACTATGTTCATCGTGCATACAGCTGCAGTAATCACAGATGGGTAGAATCCCAGAACTATGCACAGGGTGGTAGGCACTAGGTGGAACTGGGATGAGCCAGAATGCCCTGCAACACAGCAGTGGCAAAGCCTGCTCTAGTTTTGGAATATAAAGGCAGGTGGTAGTGTTTTGTGAAGGTATGCACAGAACTCCAAGTGGCTGCCTCCAAAATATCTTTGGTAGGAACTCTTCTGAGGAAGGCTGTAGAGGTAGCTGTGGCCCTGGTGGAGTGGGATCTGATGCCTGTAGGGACAGATTTTCCATGATAGGAGTAACAAAACCGTATGCAGTGGTCTATCCATTTTGAAATTGTCTGTTTGGTAACTGGCTTCCCTTGAGCTCCTACAGCATAGGACACAAAAAGTTGGTCTGATTTCCTGAAAGGCTTTGTTCTGTCCAAATAATAACGTAGCTGTCTATGGATGTCTAAGGAGTGTAGCAGCCTTTCCCCTTTGTTTTGAGGATTGGGGTAAAAGGTAGGTAAGTGTATGGCTTGATTTAAAGCTACCCTGGATACCACTTTAGGCATAAATGACGGGTTGGTTCGAAGGGAAACCCTGTCTTGATGGAAGATGAGAAAGGGATGCACAGCCATGAGGGCTTGTAGTTCTGAAACCCTACGAGCTGAGGTAATGGCCAGAAGGAAGGCTGTTTTCCAGGACAAATATTGCAAATCTGTTGAGGCAGCTGGTTCAAAGGGAGGCAAAGTTAATTTTTCTAGAATGTAATTAAGATCCCAGGCTGGTATTGGTTGTTTCCTTGGTGGTCTTATATTCTTAGCCCCTCTGAGGAACTGTCTTAAGAGTGGGTGAGAGAATAAGGGTGGATCAGTGTTGAATTCTGCAGAAATGGCTGAGGCATGGATTTTTATGGAGGAAAATGAAAGTCCACTGTTCAGCAGCTCAGCTAGATACTGGAATACCCGAGGCAAATTCAGTTTTCTAGGGTCCTGGCCTTTTTTCTCATTCCAAGAGCAAAACCGTTTCCATTTTGCGGAGTAAGCCTTTCTAGTAGATGGCCTTCTGGCCTCCAAAATGACATCCTGCACCTCTTTGGGGAGTAGGGTCTGTTGTGGTGTTAAGAAATTTTCCATGCAGCGAGATTGAGTGTTTTCAGCTGACTGTGAAGAGTTTTGTAGCTGTGCCGAGTCAGCAGAAGAGGCATTAGAGGTAGGGTCCAGGGAGGAGTATGTGTTAGGCTCCTCAGGAGTGGGTACCAGTGTTGTCTTGTCCAGTCTGGAGCAATCAGTATCATCTTCGGTCTGTCTGCTCTTGCTTTCTGCTCTTGCTTTCAAGAGTACCTTGGGCAGAAGAGGCAGAGGTGGGAAAGCGTAAACTGTCCATGCTGTCCAACTGAATGAAAGGGCGTCCACTCTCCAGGCCTTTGGATGAAAGGTCCTTGAACAGAACTTTTCCAATTGATGATTCCTGTGGGAGGCGAAGAGATCTATGTCTGGCCTCCCCCACGCTTGGATTATCTTTGTAAACACTTGAGGATGCAACTTCCACTCATGTGGATCTGTCATATTTCTGCTTAGATTGTCTGCCAGCGTGTTTTCCAAACCTGGCAAGTACTGTGCCTGAAATTCGATTTGCCATTCCAGAGCCAAGTTCCAAAGTGTCATGGCTAATCTGCACAGGGGGTATGAATGTGTTCCTCCTTGTTTGTTTATGTACCACATTACTGTGGTGTTGTCTGTTCTTATCAATAATTGTCCTGGATGCAGGTGGTCCTTGAAAGCTGTAATTGCATTTATCACTGCTAGCATTTCTTTCTGATTGATGTGAAGGTGCTTTTCCTTTTGGGACCATTTGCCCTGAATGCACCTGTCTGTCATGTGCGTCCCCCAGGCGTAATCTGAGGCGTCTGTTGTGATGACTTGATTTGCTTGAAGCTTGCAGAATGGGAGACCTGTGTTTGTTTGACATGCTTGGGCCCACCATAGAAATTCCTTTTGCAAACATGGAATTATTGGTATTATTGTTTCCAGGCTGTGTTGAGACCATAGGTTTTTTAGGTACCACTGAAGTTTCCTCATATGCAACTTTGCACATGGGATTAAAAGAATGCAAGATGCCATGAAGCCCAGAGCCTGCAGGATTTTCCTTGCAGTAAGCCTGGTACAATTTGCTAGTATTTTGAAGTACTGAGTTAGTTGCCCCTGTTTTTCTGGTGTAAGATAGGCCATCTGGGTGTTTGTGTCCAAGCTGGCACCCAGGAAAGTTATTTTCTGAGATGGTGTTAGCCTGGATTTCTCTTTGTTGACTGTGTATCCCAGGGAATTCAGTAAGCGTGTTACATGAGCCAGATTTTCCAGAAGTGTGTGCTTGCTGTCCGCTTGGATCAGGCAGTCGTCCAAATAAGGGTAAATTTGTATCCCTTGAAGTCTGCAGTAGGCAATTACTGATGCCAGGCATTTCGTGAATACTCTGGGCGCAGTAGATAAGCCAAAGGGCAATGCAGAGAATTGATAGTGAATTGAACCTGCAAGAAATCTGAGGTATCTTCTGCAGCTTTGTCTGATTGGGACATGCAGGTATGCCTCCTTGAGGTCCAATGTTACCAGCCAAAACTCCTTGCCCAGCATGGGAAGAAGCTGCTGTAATGTGAGCATCTTGAATTTTGGTACGAGTAAGAATGTGTTTAGGATGGATAAGTCCAAAATGGGTCTCCAGTTGGTTCCTTTCCTTGGTACCAGAAATAGCCTGGAATAAAAACCTTGACCTTGTTCGTGAGTAGGTACCTCTTGAATAGCTTGCATGTCTATGAGCTTTGAAATTTGTAGTTGTGCCTCTGCCCTTTGATTGTGTGGCAGGTTTGGCATGCCTCTCATTTTTGGAAGAGTGTGAAAATGAAATCTGTAGCCTCTGTTTATAACGTCCAGGATCCATTTGTCTGTTGTGACAATATGCCAACTTCTTGTAAATAATGCCAGCTTTCCTTCCAAGGGTGCTGTCAGCTGAGACTTGCTTGGCATGGAAAGGAGGAAGTCATTGGGTTTGTTTCCTGTATTGTTGTGCACTGTCTTCGCCACCTCTTGGTGCTGGAGTTTGCCATTGCCTGCCTCTATATGATCCTTGTGACTGTCCTCTGCCCCTTGTGCGCCTGTATCTACCTCTTTGGGGCTTGTCCGTGGCTGGAAAGGACCAGTTTTTAGAAGGCCAATTTCTGCTAAAACGTGGTGGTTGAACCTGTAGAAAAGCTTTGTCAGTTTGCATAGATTTGGCTTTTTCTTCCATTTTCCGTAGTATCTCCTCAGCATTAGTACCAAATAGCACATCCTTTTGTAAAGGAGCATCTAGTAGTTTAGCTTTCACATGATCAGGCAAGATTTGTTCTCTAAGCCAGGCATGTCTACGAATGACTGATCCTGTAACAGCAGCTCTACTTGAGGCCTCTAGGGCATCATAGCCACATTTGTAAGGTGCGTTTACCCACTTGTTCTGCACTGTGCATCATATCCTGCAACTCCTTCAAATCTGGTTGTTCAGGTTGAGACATATTATTCCTTAATTGTGATAACAGAAACTGCTGATATTTAAGCATATGAAACTGACAATTTAAGGCCCTCATAGCTAGGGTGGCCGAGGTATATACCTTTTTTCCCCACCTTTCTAAGGATCTTGACTCTTCGAAGGTAGTGGATTCTTAGCAGTAGAGGCCTTCATTCCCTTGGGGCCTTGAGAAATGGTTTCAGGGTCAGCATTATGGCTTTTGTAAAGAAATTGGTGGGAGTTAGGAACTCTGTAGTACCTATCAGGCTGGACTGGGGCAGGAGGCAGGGAATCTGGATTAAGGCAAGCCTCCGAATAAACATCATCAAGTATGTCCAAGACAGGAGGTATCGCCAGAGGTCTGTGTTGAGGTAACAAAAGAAATTCCCCAAGTCTTTTCTTGGAATCAGAAAAGTCTTGGCCTTCCCAATGGAAGTGTTCCCTCAAGGTGTGCAAGATTTCCCCAAAAGAAAAATCCTCTGGAGGAGATACAGAAGGAAGGGACTGCTCTGCATCAGAATCTTCAAAAGGGGAGTAAGAGTGTTCCTCTACATCAGAATGTTCTGAAAAAATGGAGCCCTGATCAGAAGAGGGAGAATCTTCCTCCACTCTGGGTCTCTTGTCTGGAGGGGGTTGGGAACCCCTGATAAGAGTAATTAAATCCTCAGCCATTTTAAGCATTTGCCTTTTAGGCATGGGGCCTGGAGATGGACCCTGTGCAACAGGCCTCTTGGGATGCCTGGCTGATTTGGACTTAGTAAAGGCCTTAATGGAAAAGGAAGATGAGGGTCTAAAGACACCATGGGTGGAAGTGGACCTGTCCACATTAGGAGGCTCAACACACACAGTGGCTTCGGTGGTTGTAGTCTGGGTATGGGCCGAGGAACCTGCGGTCTCGGTTACAGAAGACACCGCCAAAGAAGTGTCGTCGGTAGTCAGGGACTGCATAGGCATTTCGCTGAGAACCGGACCACGTGCAGCCGGTTTTGGCGTGGTGTCGGAGGAGACCGCGGACCTCGCGTGTCGGTCCTTGTCCTTGCGGTTTTTTTTGGACAAAACAGTAGTCGGAGTCTCCGACGACATTTTATAATCAAAGGCTTTACCAAAAAATCCTTATGTGGTATTTGCTTCCCACAAGAAATACAATTGTTAACTTTTTCTGACATCGGTCTGAGGCAAGAAAAGTTTCCCCAACTGGGTACTTAGCTTTAAAGAAAACTTCGGTTTCCAATTTTTCGTAAATTCAGGAGCTGGCCAACCGGCACTTGCGAACTGCTTCTGCTTCGGGCACCGCACTGCAAAAAAGACTGAAGAAAACGGTGTTGGCTGTGTCTTATATACCCCTGCCTCACTGACGTCAGGAAAGAAAGTGACAACAACCGACGCCGGACCTAGACTTTGGAATTCGGCCGACCGAGGACCCACCTGACGGCAAAGAACCCATCTGTGATTACTGCAGCTGTATGCACGATGAACATCATAGTTGTGTGCAGAGCTCAATGTAAATGGAGCCACCTATACTGAACCAGAAGATAAGGCAAACCTCCTGGCTGATAAATTCAGCTCCAATTTTACCCCTCAACCTTCCCTCAGAAAATATCACCAAATATAACTCCCCCTACTATCATTAAGGAACAGGTCCTTAATTGCTCTCTCTAAGACTAAGAACACTGCATCAATGGGCCCAGACAATATCCCAGGATGTCTTCCAAATAGCATGAAAAGTACAGTTGTGTACCTACCATAAATGTAGATGTTAAGAGTGTATTCACTGTTGCAGTCATTACTCTTGGATTATCCTGCTGGCAGGCTACCCCTCAGTTGGCCAGAATTCCAAAGTCTAGGTCCGGCGTCAGTTGCTGTCGCCTCTTCCCTGACGTCAGCGCGCCAGGGGTATAAAAGATGCAGCCGACGTCATTTTCTTCAGTTTTTATTGCCCCAGATGTCAGGTGCCCCCCAAATTTGTAGGCTGCAAAATATGCCAATAAAAATGCATGCACAAAAATAACATTTCCTTCATCTACAAGCAAATACACCAAATAGGTTGTATAGGATAGAGAAGTGCAGATAAGTCCCAGCAAAGAAAAGGGGGATGGTGGGCGGGTAACCTGGACTACAACAGTGAATACACTCTAACATCTACATTTATGGTAGGTACACAACTGTACTATGTTCATCGTGTTTCACTGTTTCAGTCATTACTCTTGGGTTGAATCCCAAAGCTGAGTAAGGGCGACTGGGCTAAATAGGGTTAGGAGAGGCTATGAGGCCCTGCAGAACTGCAGTGGCAAAGCCTGCACTGGACTTGAGTTCAGTGCACACCTTCACAAAGCACTATCACTTACCTCTTTACTCTAAGTTGCAGTCTCTAAGATATCTTTGGTTGGCTCCTCCGAGGAAGGCTGCTGAAGTGGCTGCTGCTCTGGTGGAATGAGGCCTAATGCCCTTAGGCACTGATTTGCCGTGTTGAAAATAGCAGAAATGGATGCAATGGCCTATCCATTTAGAAATAGTCTGTTTTGAGATAGCCTTTCCTTGTGATCCTGCAGCATATGACACAAAGTTGCTCAGTCTTTCTGAAAGCTTGGCTTTAATGAAGACTT
Organism: Protopterus annectens; assembly: GCF_019279795.1. NCBI lineage: Eukaryota > Metazoa > Chordata > Ceratodontiformes > Protopteridae > Protopterus > Protopterus annectens. The sequence continues at coordinate 1,527,996,112 of NC_056729.1, forward strand.
CGGTTCTGAAATTCGGATTTGAAAATCTCAGGAGTCGGCCGACTGGCACTTGCGAACTGCTTTTGCTTCGGGCACCGCACGGCAAGAAAGATGGAGAAAATGGCGTCGGCTGCATCTTTTATACCCCTGGCGCACTGACATCAGGGAAGAGGCGACAGCAACCGACGCCGGACCAAGACTTTGGAATTCCGGCCGACTGAGGGTAGCCTGCCAGCAGGATAACCCAAGAGTAATGACTGCAACAGTGAAACACTAACATCATGATGCATCAGGGCCTCTGGAACTACTAAACTGCAGCCTCCAAACAGGCTTCGTGCCTCATGAATGGAGAAAGGCAACAGTCATCCCTCTACGCAAAGGTGGGCTATCTACAGACAGCTGAAAACTACAGACCCACTAGTCTTACATGTAAAGCCATGGAAAAAATCATGGAGATGATCAACAAGAGATATAACAAACCTCCAGATAGTTGACCCAACCCAGTTTGGTTTTGTCAAGGGTATATCATGCCTACTCAACCTCATGGACTTCTCTGAGAAGGTTATCAAAGCAATGGAGGAGTGCAAAATTGTTCACACTGCCTAACCCGACCTGGCCAAGGCATGTGATACAATACTCCACTTGGGTACTGTTGACAAACTCAAGAGGTTAGGCACAAACCCATACGTCACCTGTTGGATAGCCAACTGGCTCACAGACAGGACTCAGAAGTTAAAATTGAGGAGTACACCTCTACAAAGAGGCCAGTCACAAGTGGAGCCCCTCAGGGATCAGTTTTTGGACCGCTCCTTTTTGGCATTTACTCCTCAAAAGTCAAGGCCAATGTCAGTGGTCTTTGGCAGACTAAATTTGCAGACAATTGCAAGTTAGGAGCTGTCATTTAATCTCACAGCGACACAAATGTTCTCCAAGAGGGGCTGACACAGACAAGTAACTGTGTTTAGAGCCATGGACTAAAATTAAATGCCAGAAAATGCATAAAAGTATCCTTTGGGAAGTCATCCATCCCTGATAACCATCATATTGACCACACAATATGTTGACCCAGTAGCCAGGGACATAGGGACACAGACAAGTAATCCAGCCTGTCACCATCAAGTGTCTACAGTGGTGAAGAAAAGTACAGTTTTGTACCTACCATAAATGTAGATGTTCAAGTGTCTTCACTGCTGCAGTCATTACACTTGGGGTACTCTGCCATCAGGCGGTCCCGCAGTTGGCCAGAGTTCCAAAGTATTGGTCCGGCGTCGGTTGCTGTCGCCTCTTCCCCGACGTCAGTGCACCAGGGGTATATTAGATGCAGCCGACGCCATTTTCTTCAGTTTTTTCTTGCCCCAGATGTCAGGTGCCCCCAAATAGGTAGGCAATATACATTACTAATAACAAATACATAAACAATTATAACCAATTATGTCCAATACAAGCAAATACACCAATTAGGTTGTATAGGTAGTGAGGTACAGATAAGTCCCAGGAAGGATAGTGGGGATGGAGGGTGGGTAACCTGGACTGCAGCAGTGAAGACACTCGAACATCTACATTTATGGTAGGTGCAAAACTGTACTATGTTCATCGTGTTTCACTGCTGCAGTCATTACACTTGGGTAGAATCCTAAAGCTGAGGTTGGGTGGCTGGTGCTAAAAAGCATTTGGTGTGGCTATAAGGCCCTGCAGCACTGCAGTGGTGAAGCCAGCTCTGGATTTAGAGTAAAGAGGCAGGTGGTAGTGTTTGGTAAAAGGTATGCACTGAACTCCAAGTTGCTGCTTCCAAAATATCCTTGGTATGTACTCCTCTGAGGTATGCAGTTGAAGTGGCTGCAGCTCTGGTGGAATGAGGCCTGATGTTGCTAGGCGCAGTTTTTCCATGTTGGGTGTAGCAGAAACGTATACAGTGTCCTATCCATTTGGAAATGGTCTGTTTTGAAATTGCTTTCCCCTGTGATCCTGCAGCATATGCTACAAACAATTGCTCAGTTTTTCTGAAGGCTTTTGTTTTGTCCAAATAGTAGCGTAGCTGTCTATGTATGTCCAATGTATGCAGAAGTCTCTCCCCTTTATTCTGGGGATTTGGATAAAATGTTGGCAAATGTATAGTTTGGTTTAGGGCCACACTTGATACCACCTTTGGCATAAAAGTAGGGTTTGTTCTTAAAGACACCCTGTCTTGATGAAAAATGATGAAAGGTTCCACTGCCATTAGTGCCTGTAACTCTGAAACTCTTAGTGCTGAAGTTATTGCCAAGGGCAGAGCAGTTTTCCATGAGACATATTTTAAATCTGCTGAATTTGCTGGTTCAAAAGGAGGTAAAGTTAATTTCTCTAAGACAAAGTTGAGGTCCCAAGTGGAGTTGGAGCTCTACGGGGCTGTCTTATGTTTTTAGCCCCTCTGAGGTACTGTTTAAGTAAAGGATGCGAGAAAATTGGTGGATCTGTGCTGTAATTTGCTGAGATGGCAGAGGCATGAATTTTAATGGATGAAAAAGATAGGTCCTTGTCCAGCATCTCAGTTAAATATTGTAGTATCTGAGGAATGTTGGGGACAAGAGGGTCAAGGCCTTGAGCCTGGTTCCAAGGACAGAATCTCTTCCATGTTTCTGAGTATGATTGCCTGGTGCTAGGTCTCCAAAATAACATCCATCACAGCTTTAGTGAGAGAGGTGCAGTCTGCTTTATTAAGTAATCTGCCATGCAGCCAGGTTTAATATTTTGAGCTGACTGTGAAATATTGATGGTTTTGCTGAGACAGAAGGTGCGGAACTTGAGGTAAAATCCATGGTGGGTCCTGAGCTAAACTCTTTAAGATTGGGTACCAGTGCTGATGTGGCCAGTCTGGGGCAATCAGGATCATTTTTGGCTTTTCTTGTCTGGCTATTAGGAGTACCTTTGAAAGGAGAGGCAGAGGTGGGAAGGCATATACTTGTAGATTTTTCCAGCTGAATGAGAGGGCAACCACTTTCCAGGCTTGTGTGGTAGGTCCTTGTGCAGAATTTTTGTAGCTGGCAGTTCAGTGGGGAGGCAAACAGATCTGTCTGGGCTCCACCATTTTTGTGCCATCTTGCTGAATATTTGTAGATTTAGTTTCCACTCATGTGGATCCATGATGTTTCTGCTTAAGTCGTCTGCCAGACTATTTTTTCTTTCCTGGCAGGAATTGTACTTGCAGTTGAACTTGAAAGGTCAGAGCTGTATTCCACAAGGTTGTGGCTTGCCTGCAGAGGGGGTATGAATGAGTGCCCCCTTGCTTGTTTATGTACCACATAACTGTGGTGTTGTCTGTCTTTAGTAGCAGTTGTCCTGGATGTAAAAGGTCCTTGAAAGCTGTTAGAACATTTTGTACAGCTAGCATCTCTATTTGATTGATGTGAAGATGCCGGTGTTCTGCAGTCCACTTGCCCTGAATACATTTTCCTGCCATGTGTGCTCCCCAGGCATAATCCGATGCATCTGTTGTCAGTGTCTGACTGGCTGGGGGCGGAGTGAAAGGTTGTCCCTTGTTTAGGTGACATGCCTGTGCCCACCATCGAAACTCTTGTAGTAGGCAGGGAATAAATGGTATTACTGTTTCCAGACTGACAGTGTTGAGGCCAAACATTCTTTAGGTACCATTGTAATTTCCTCATATGCAGTCTGGCATATGGAATTAGTAGTATGCAAGATGCCATAAATCCCAAGGACTGCAGAATTTTTCTTGCAGGGAGTTGGGTTTTTGTTGCCATCAATTGAAAGTATTGAGTCAGTTGTACTTGCTTGTCTGGCGTGAGATAAGCCATCTGGGCCGTTGTATTTAAGCTGGCACCCAGGATTATCATCTCTTGTGAGGTCACTAGTTTTGATTTCTTTTCGTTTACTGTGTACCCTAGGCAAATCAGCAAGATTTTTAACGCCAGATGCTTTAGAAGAGAGTGTCCTTGCTTTCTGCTTGAATAAGGCAGTCGTCCAAGTATGGGTATATTTGGATCCCTTTTTGTCAGCAAAATGCAATTACTGGTGCCAGGCATTTTGTGAAGACCCTGGGCGCAGTAGATAAGCCAAAGGGCAGTGCAGAGAATTGGTAATGCGTGGAACCTGCTAAGAATCTGAGGTATCTTCTGCAATTTTGTCTGATAGGGACATGCAGGTATGCCTCCTTGAGGTCCAAAGTTACGAGCCAAGCCTTCTTGCCCAGCATGGGAAGAAGTTTCTGTAGTGTCAACATTTTGAATTTTGGAACATCCAGGTAAGTATTTAGAGAAGAAAGATCCAGAATGGACCTCCAGGCCTTGTCCTTTCTGGGGACCAGGAAGAGTCTTGAGGAAAATCCTTGTCCTTGCTCCTGTGTTGGTACCTTTTGAATAGCTCTCATTTCCATGAGGGCTGTAATTTGTCTTTGAGCCTCTGCCCATTGATTTGGTGGCAGATTTGGCATTCCTTTTAGCCTTGGTAAAGTGTGAAAGTGGAACCTGTAACCTTGAGAAACAATATTCAGGACCCATTTGTCTTGGGTGATCATATGCCAATTGTGAGAAAAAAGTGCTAGTTTTCCCCCCAAGGGGGCTGCCAAGAGGGGAAGTGCTTGGCAGCTGAAGGAGGAAGTCATTGGGACTGCTTCCTATAAGGTTGTTGCCTGTCTTCCCCTCCTTTTTGGGTGGATGCACCCCATTGTGGAGGTCTGTAAGAGCTTTGGGGCTGACCTCTACCTCTTGGACGTCTGTATCTGCCCCTTTGTGGTCTGTTTGTAACTGGAAAGGACCAATTTTCTGTAGGCCAATTTCTGCTAAATCGAGGAGGCTGAACCTGTAAGAAATCCTTAACCATTTGCATTGATTTTGCCTTATCCTCCATTTTCTTTAATACCTCTTCTGCCTTAACTCCAAATAAAACATCCTGCTGCAAAGGTGCATCCAATAACTTTGCTTTAACATGAATTTGCTCTTTTAAACAAGCATGCCTTCGAATCATAGACCCTGTAACTGCTGCTCTACAGGAGGTCTCTAATGAATCAAAACCACATTGCAAAGTATGTTTTCTCACTTGTTCGGCTGCATGCAATAAATCCGGCATTTCCTTAAAGTCAGGCTGTTCTGAATTTGAAAGCATCTTTTGTTTTAATTGAGACATCAAATAGTGCTGATACTTAAGCATATGAAACTGGCAATTTAAGGCCCTCATTGCTAAGGTTGCAGAGGTATACACTTTCTTCCCCCATCTGTCTAATGCTCTAGAATCCCTATCAGAAGGAACTGGATTTTTAGCTGTAGAACCCTTTACTCCTTTAGGACCCTGGGAAATAGTTTCAGGGTCAGCGACAGGGCTTTTATAAAGAAATCTGTGAGAGTCAGACTTAGGGACTGTGTACTGTCTGATTTGACTGGTGCAGGAGGCAAGTAATCGGGGTTTAAACTGGATTCAGAGTACACATCATCCACAATGTCTAACACTGGCGGAATAGCTAGGGGCCTGTGATGAGGCAATAAAAGGAAATCTTGGAGCCTTTTCTTGGATTCTGAGTAATCCTGGCCCTCCCAATGGAAATGCTCCCTCATGGTATGTAAAGTTTCCCCAAAAGAATAGTCCTCTGGAGGGGAGGCTGAAGGAATTGATTCTTCAGCATCTGAATCCTCATAAGGGGGTAAAGAGCATCCCTGGTCTGAAGAGGAATCGGAAGAAATGGAAATCTGGTCAGATCTGCATCCTGTCTAGGCCTTTTATCAGGAGGGGGATGGGAACCCCTGATCAGAGTAATTAAGTCTTCGGCCATCTTGAGCATCTGTTTCTTAGGCATGGTGGCCTGTCCTGGTGAATGCTGTACTTGTTTCTTAGTTTTTAAAGGGGTTTTAGACTTGGCAGAAGGTTTAATGGTAAGTTGAGTAGGTCTGAATACCCCCTCTAAAGCAGAGGGCTGCTCAGCAGCTCTGGATCCCTCTGAAGGGTTAATTTCGGTACGCCCTAAATCTTCAGTATCCTGAGGCCCAGCTATCTCCACGTGGGAGTGGGAGGTGGCCTGTGCTTCTAAAGAAATGGTCGTTGGGGGCTGCGAAAGTGCCTCACTGAAAACCAGAGAACCGGCGACTGGCCTAGAAGAGGATTCGTCATCAGTTTTGGGCCTCGGATGTCTGTCTTTGTGTTTTTTGTGCATCCCGGTCGTCGGTTGTTCCGACGGCATGGTATAATTGAATTTTCTGCCAAAATAATGTCGGGCAAAATCAAACAGACGTTTAATAGTGCGTTTGTTAAACCTAGCACAAAACCGGCAACTAGTGACATTGTGGTCTGGGCCTAGGCATGGGATACAATAGGAATGAAAATCCTTATGAGGTATTTCCTTCCCACAAGAAATACAATTATTAACTTTTACTGACATAGGTCTGAGGCAAGAAAAAGTTTCTAGCAGGGTGTAAACTTA